>NC_142931.1:3567293-3617293 GCF_046866305.1 Octopus bimaculoides
TTCGCCCCGTTTTCTTTCTCGCTCTTCGCCTTTCTCTTCAACTAATCACGTGAAAGCGTTACAGACGGGCTAAGTAACGGAGGAAAAAACTTAATTCAAACAAAAATAATTACACATTTCACTCAGCACCACCTTCATCTCCACCTCTATCTCCCTACCCCTCTACCTCCACATCCCATCCCCCTCCACCTCCCTCTCCACGCCTTCATCTTTTCTCCTCTCCCATCACTCTTTCTCCGCTGCCCTCCCCTCCCGCCCTCTTCAACTAATCACGTGAAAGCGTTACGGATGGACTAAGTAACGGAGGAACAAGCAGAATTATTATGAAGTATCACTGAGGTGGTTTGCTGGTGATAAATTTCTCTGTACTCTGATAATTTCTTCGTATTTTGTCTATTTGAAAAGGGAACTCTTTCCTGAAATAATATAGAACTACTAAACAACCGATGCAACACAATGCAATATCTACACCTTTTCATATTCGACTTAACACCTCACTCGATTTTCTACAGGTTTTTCAAATATTTATGCCAATTTCTACACGCTGCAGTTTTCATATAAATGACATACATACATACATATATATATATATATATATATATATATATATATGCTGGGGTACCACCGTTAGCTTTGCTACTCCTTCATTCCTTGAAAGTTCTGATATGTGGCCTTTGGTGAATGAGGGAGCTCTAGTTTTGGTTTGAAGACACCTACATCCACCCCTTGTATATTTTTTAGGGTTCTTGGAAAGATATTGAAGAACTGTCAGCCCTTGAAACCCAAGATGTCGCAGTATCTGGTCCTATATCGTGATGATGATGTTGGGATCTTTTGAATTATGCGGTAGGGTCCCTTTCTGCTGTTTGTGTGACCTACAATGCCAAACTTTAGTACAAGTCTTTCATGCTTTCGTTCTAGGAAGTAGAATCTTCACTTTTTCAAACTTTCCCATTGACTTTTTGAATCTCAGCACAAAATACTAACTAAACATCAACTTTTGAATGGCTCCTTCTCATACAAAAATACATGAAATACAGAAGAGAACATCCCATTGCCCCACTTGTTGCTGGTTTTAAATACTTAATTAGATGATCGAGTAAATTAGCAAATGTTATCTCTTACCTTTCCAGTCCACTTGACTCCACGCCAAATACAGAAATAGCAAAGAATCCAAGTCAGTAGGAGGGTGGCGGCCAATTCCCAACGCATACCACCGACTTCTGTGATTCCTCCAGTGATTTGTAGGGCACGATGTCTGGCAAATATGACCATAAAAGACATTATGTTGTGTAGGCACAGTTTTGCGTCTGTGTGTGGGGGGGGGGGGGGTGCAAGTGTGTGTGTGCGTGTGTGTTGATGTATTGTTTGTATGTGTGCGGGTTTTTGTATGTTTGTACTGTGTGTTAAGAGATTTCTTAATGCGTTTATATATATGAATATGTACCATTTAATAATGAATTTACACGCGTTGATAGGGCCAGATACATATAAGGTTTAAGAGAGAGAGAGAGTGAGAGAGAGAGGGGAGAGAGAGAGAGAGAGAGAGAGAGAAAGAGAGAGAGAGAGTGAGAGAGAGAGGGGGAGAGAGAGAGAGAGAGAGAGAGAGAGAGAAAGAGAGAGAGAAGAGACTGAGTAGATAAAATAAGAATACCAGAAGTGACACAATGAAATGGAGGTTAGAACACGACTAAATATTGATTCTCTACACAATTTAGAAAATAGGCCCCTATCACTAAGATTTCATGCAGATGGAGTCCCTCAGTATTGTTGGCCAATCAACCTCCTATATTTTTAAACAGGAGAAAATGGAAACGAAGACCTTCCTAGTGCCAGCAATACACTGAACGGAAAATATAGTATGGAGGAGACGCCATATCAATTATTCGCTTTCTTGAAGAATCGACTACATGACTGTTCGTTGTCAGAGATATTCATTAATAGGCAATTAGCTTGATTGTCTTAAAGGGTTAGAAGTTAGGGAAGTGGTGACGTTCATTTCTGTTTAAAGGAATTTAACGATATAAATAGAGGAGGACATGAAAGTAGGTTCGAGTCATCCTTCATTCTTGTGTAACTCGTAGACATCAAGGGCAGCATATTATATAGTAGTACTTCCCATTGAGCTCTAGAAGCATCACTTGATGTAGGACTAGACAGCGAGGTGAATTTATTCTTTTTTATTTAGTCTACTACCGGGCCAACTTATTATACGACAGAAACAGGCGGTGAGCTGTCAGAAACGTTAGCACGCCGGGCGACATGCTTAGCGGTATTTCGTCTGTCTTTACGCTCTGAGTTCAATTTCCGCCGAGGTCGACTTTGCCTTTCATCCTTTCAGGTCGATAAATTAAGTACCAGTTACACACTTCGGTCGATGTAATCGACTTAATCCCTTTGTCTGTCCTTGTTTGTCCCCTCTGTGTATAGCCCCTTATAGGCAATAAAGAAATAAGAAACATTGTGTGCGTGCGTGCTCGAGCTGATCGTATGTTAATATAAGAATTTTATAAAGGTGGCGAGATGGCCGAAACGTTAGCACGCCAGGCAAAATGCTTAGCGGCATTTCATAAGTCTTTATGTTCTGAGTTCAATTTCCACTGAGGTCGACTTTGCTTTTCAACATTTCGGGGTCAGTAAGATAAGTACCGGTTGAGCACTGGGGTCGATGTAATCGACGCACCACCTCCCCCGCCCCAAAAACTGCTGGCCTTGGGCCAAAATTTGAAATTAATATAAGAAATTTATGCACATGTTTTTATATAGCAAACCACCAGTTCCTTTATTAAACAACCTGTAATTTTTTTTTTAATCAGTCAAATATGTAAACCAATCACTCATATTCTGTCAATCAATCGAACTACACGTATTAATCAGTGTGAAAAGTTTACTCACTCCCAATATTCGCGAACTGGTGATGTGAACGAACTCCAGTCATATTCACGGGAGCAATTCATGTGTGAATAATTAGACAAGAGGTAGGTGACGTTGAAAGTTTTAATGGGTACCACCTCTCTCCAATGTGAAGAATTGGAACAATTGTAAGGAAGAAACTGTCGTTCGTATTCCGACTGACAATGGAGGGTGTTCCACGAATTGCGGCAGTTGGACCAAGGTAGAACGCTTTTGAACGAATTAAATAGATAGAACAGAGCCCAAGCCAATGGGACGATGTACCATATGTTGAGCCAAAATGCAATGACCACCGATGCGTATCCCACACCTGAAAGATATAATACAATTATATTTAGAGTTCAATGAATAACAGATGAGTTTAAATTTAACATCAATAACTAAAAGCACACTCAGTGATGGCAATTCTCAGAAATGCATTCAGTATTTCAAAGGAATTAACAACATCTGGGAATCCAAACATGGTGGCAGTACCGGTTCCTCGCTTCTATGTTACATTTCATCTCTTTTGATGTAAGTTCAGGTAGTAACAAATATAAGCGTTCTTTTACTTCACTTTTATACTTTCATTTAAGTGAATTTGATCAATCGCATCAAGGTGGAATTGATGTGGTCGGTCAATTCCACCAAGTTTTAGAATTTCCAGTCTTATACACTTGTAACAAGTATCAATTTAACACGATGAATGCTTATATAAATATAACAATATATATGTATATATATATATACATATATATATATATATATATATATATATATATATATATATATATATATATATATACATACATATATATATATGTGTGTATATATACATATATGTATATATACATACATACATACATATATATATGTATATATATATATATATATATATATATATATATATATATATATATATATATATATATATATATATATATATATATATATATATATATATATGGAGCGGGTTTTTTCATTATATCTAGATGTATCAATATACTTATGAAATGGAATATTTTTCGCATGCGCAGGTTATTTATCTTTTATATTTCACTCAAAGACTGATTATTTTAGTTGCATGATAAAGAGCACAGCCTTGAGAAGTGATGTTTTAACGATAGTTTTGATATTTCAAAAGCAACACCATAGAATGGTAATATTTCAATCGATTCACCAATTTTTGTTGTTCTGTTTTCAATATATTTCTCTTTGAAACAATATTCTATCCCCAAACTCTTCATCTAAAAAGAGTCATGTAGGTCTTACTATTCTTTTATTTAAACTGTCGGAAGGCAATAAACATCAACTGATATGCATAGCGCCCCTTCAATCAATTGATTTTCGCTCCTGTAAATAAATACAGGTATCAGTGTAAAATGTAACTAGACAACTCATACCTTTGAAGATTGGTGTGATTTTCCAGACTGTCAGTCCACCCGAGCTGCACATCTGACCAAGAGTAAGTTCCAACAAATACATTGGTATTCCAGCTACCAACACTGTCATGAAATATGGAAGGAGAAATGCACCTGGAAAAAAATAGTAGAAGATTTTAAAAAAAATTATTGTAGATTGAGAATAATAATAATAATAATAATAATAATAATAATAATAATAATAATAATAATAATAATAATAATAATAATAATAATAATAATAATAATAATAATAATAATAATAATAATAATAATAATAATAATAATAATAATAATAATAATAATAATAATAATAATAATAATAATAATAATAATAATGGCAGAGAAGTTCAGTGAGATGCTGTCGAGACCAGAGGCAACACCTGGTTGGTTCACAGAAGGAAAAACCATTCTAATTCTCAAAATCTGTGGAAACTACAAGGCTGTAAAAACTACAGACCCCCAACTTAAAATAATGTAAACTGAATCAAGGCATTATTCTATAAACGTACATGTACGCATGTATGTATATGTTGTATGTGTGCGTTTGTGTGTTTATGTAAACATACACACATACATACATGCACACAAGCACACATACTTACATGCATGCATACATACGTGGAAAGATAACCCCGGTAACAAAGAAATAAGAACCCACAATATGGTAGAAACCATAGCCACTCATAATAAAAAAGATTACTGGTGGAATGTCCCAGTGAAGACCTCAATAAAATGTAAGCACAATAGACCTGACATAGTAATTTGGGATAGAGAAGAAAAATTGTGTACATTTGTGGAAATCACCTGCCAAGCTAGTAGAAAAGAAAATACTTATGCTGAAGTATTGGGAAATATACAGCTACCCTATCCAGATTATAAGTTCAGGTTTATACCTGTAACTATTGGGGCCCTGGGATATGTAACACATTGCCAGAATATCAATCTTGAGAAACTAGGCTCCTCAAATCCAGAAAGGAGAAAGCTGATTCGAAAACTACGCATCCGATCCTTCACTGGAACGGTAAAAGTCTGTAAAACTTTCCAGAAGTTTATCATTTAAATATAAATGAGCATGTCTAGACATGCAACTGTATGCATGAGAACACGTACATAAAACAAAATATACAAATCTGCACACATGCATACATACATACATACATACATACATACATACATACACATACATACATGCCACACATACACATACATAAATGCATACATACATACATGCATACATGCCACACATACACATACATACATACATACATGCCACACACACATACACATATATAAATGCATACATACATACATGCCACACATGCATACATACATACATACATACATACATACAGAAGTATCTCCCATACTTTCTTTGTCGATGACCTGAAACAATATGGGTCAAATATCAACCACAGAAAAACAATAATATCTTATAACCAAATTTTCTGTAAACATTGGGAGGAAATTTGGTAAGTCATTAATGCACATTTTTTTTATAATAAAACATGGAAAAGTTGTGCCTTCGTCTGAAAGCCTAAAAATGAACGACTTGGCAATACGACCTCTACAGTCAGGTGGCAATTGATAAGTATCTCGGACAAGATGAGATTGTCAGATATGATGGATCCATAAATAAGAAGAGGGCCAGAAATGAACAGCTATGGAAAGTAAAGAGAATATGGTCATCAGAACTCTCAGCTTACAACAAGTATATTGCCGTCAACATGTTTGCAGTGCCTGTCCTCACACCTACGTTTAGTTTTTTGAACTGGTCACTACAAGGACTCAATGAGATTGACGTTCGAACTCAGGAAGCTGTTACAGGAAACTTCAAAATTAATGGAGATATAGAGAGGCTATACTTCCCATCCAAGGAAGGTGACCATGGTCTCAAATTCATTTTGATGTCATATGAAGCACAGATCGAGACACTGAAACAACATGTGCAGCAGAAGAGAGATACCAGCGACTAACTTGCCCAAGTTTGTGACTATGAGACCAACAACATAATTAGGATAATTAATGAACATGAGGAAAGATATGAAATAAGAACTGATACAGATCTCTCCGCTAGGAGCATTGGTAAAATCTATTCATCCGAAGAGCAGAAAAAGAAAAAATGAACCAGTTCACTGAGAAGATAATACATGGGCTCTTGGCACGTAAAACACAAGCCACAGAAAGGGGTTTATCGTGTCAACAGCTTGGCTTGGAATACTGACAAGTTTATGAGAACCCAAACTGAAGGCCACATTCATGCAATCCAAGAGCAAGAGATCGCCACTAAAGTGCCTTCTACATAAAACGTTGACGATGACATTTATAGGCTACGCAAAGACCACGACTGAAGATATCGACCTTGTCATTGCCAACTGTGAGAAAATGTCTTCGAGATATTATCTTCCCACAAGGCATGATACAGTGGCCAGAACGGTCTGGAACAGGATAAGGAAAATAGAACAGCTGCAAACGAAATAGACCATGCTGAGACCGATGTGTCAAAAGAATATTAGTGGAACTTGAAAAATTAAAAGAGCCACCGAATCAAAACACAACCGGCCAAATATGGTTGTGTGGAGTCATAAAGAAAAGATATATTCTGATGTGGAAATCAGCTGAGCCCTGGACACGAATGTGCTTTGAAAAATACAAGTGAAGGAGAACATCTGTGGACTATTAATAAAGAGTTTGCAAATCCAAGACCCAAGATACACTTTCAGCTTCATACCTGTTATTATTGGAGTAACAGGATGTAATATATACATCGCATGTCCAGGAGAGGCTACTCTTCCTGTCAATGCAGTTGTTACACACGGAATATGTATCTATGCTTTTTGTTGGTATGATGTCTGCTTCTCCTCCAACCTTCTGTTTACGTTGGTCAGTCTAACCTCCTTTGGGTCGCTTGAGACAGTTCTATTCTCAGAATGCTTGAACAGTAGTTTTTTCCCCAACTCAGAAGATGTTATTGCTCTCACTTTTGATTACGCATAGAGTGTACTCATTTCTTTGTTTACTGTTCGACACGTGTTGTCTGAGTGATACAAAGACTGTTTGGACTGAAATTATGCCTCTACTACCATCACTTCGTCTTACATAAACCCTATCGGTCGCTGTTAATGCGAAAGTTACCAGTAGTGGTTAGTATCTCACTAGTTTTGATGTCCAGGCTGATGACCAAGAGCCCAGTCTAATATCGCATATGTCAGTAGTAGCACTGACACTGCAAAAGCACTGTGAGGCATGGTCTTGTTAAATGCAGACAGCTGTGAGTTTTATAATTTCAGGACACTTTTTGTTATTCTGGCTTTACGTATTCATGTCATTGTTCAGTTTTATTTCAAGATTTCTTGCCAATAGAGAAAGGATCGGTTTCTAATCTAGATCCAAAGCTCCTTCATTGGAATTTCAATATCAACAACAGTGTGTATGTATGTATGTATGTATGTATGTATGTATGTATGTATGTATGTATGTATGTATGTATGTATGTCCACAGATATAAATTCTGGAGGACAATCATTCTTGACTCTTAAACTCTCAGAATTGCCAAAGAATACGCTTTGATAAATTAAACATCAACAGATGGTTCCTGTTTTTTGCATTTAAGATTTTCTCATCTCAACTCTTTAAAAGACATCTTTGTTGTATTGCTCTCACCATCCCTACACTCACTGTTAACTATTATGTATCAAAGATGGCAGCACAGAGATAATGACAGAAATTGATGTTTACGCGCGTGTACACGCGCGCGCGCACATACACACACATACATATATGCACACACACACATGCATATAATACATATGCATACATACATACATACATACATACATACATACATACATGCATACATACATACATACATACATACATACATACATACATATGCATACATACATACATGCACACATACATACACACATACATACCTATGCATACATACATACATACATACATACATACATACATACATACATACATACGCGCTTATACAATAAGTAATACATTGCTTAATTGTGTCCCGTCCTGGAATTGTAGTTGTAAGAATATCACAAGTTTTGAGAATAACAGAATTCTTCAGAATAAAGTTTAATATGGTAACTGAAGTACTTGGTCTGCTTCTAACCAGTATGGAGTCGCTGCAATTTCAGCTGTGTTAAATGTCACATTTGGCACGGATGGTGCCAGCTTATATAATGAGGACGGTAGTAATTAGTTCAATGAACAATTGCATGCAAAGAACACCAGTAATGGAATTGGTTTTTAGGTCAGGATGTTGTCACTTCACACTCTCCCACCTTATGTTGGTGCACTTCTTTCTCTCTCTCACTTTCCTATTCTTTCTTTCTCTCTCATCTTCCCGTTCTTTCTTTCTTTCTCTCTCTCTCTCTCTCTCATTTTCCCATTCTTTCTTTCTCACTTTCTCTCTCTCTCTCCCTCTCTCATTTTCCCATTCTTTCTTTCTCTCTATCTCCCTCAGTTTCTCATTCTTTCTTTCTCTCTCTCACTCTCTCTCTCACTGTGTGTCTTTCTCCCTTTCCCATTCTCTCTCTCTCTCTCTCTCTCTCTCTCTCTCTCTCTCTCTCTCTCTCTCTCTCTCTCTCTCTCTCTCTCTCTCTCTCTCTCTCTCTCTCTCTCTCTCTCCCTCCGTCATTGATAATACGACCGAACCATTTTGCGCGTTTTTCATCTTCTCATAGAAGCTTTCTTCGTTCTTCCTCTCGTTTTTTGTCATATATCTAATCCAGCTATTTATACTTGCACATGGGCACACACACTCGCACACACACACACACACACACACACATACACACACACACACACACACACACACACTGACGCAGGTGTACGTAGCTACATACACACGAATAAATATACATTCACACACGCACAAACATATGAAGAGAAAGGCTATTGTTTACAAACAAAACGAGAAGCACTCAATACACGGTGTAGAGTTTATATATATCCATCGATGTATATACACTTTACAAGACAAAATTTCCTAAAGTTCTCTCTTTTTCTTCCTTTCCTCCTTTCTCATTACCTCTCTCTGTTCTCTCTCTCTCTCTCTCTCTCACTCTCTCTCTCTCTCTCTCATTATATATTTATTTCTCTCCCTTTCTTTTCCTTTCATTTTTAATATCTTACTTGTTATCTCCACACTTGAGGAAATGCATACGTTGCATAAATGTAATATTGTAATATATTTAAAATATGGTGAGAGGGTCTTTACATACGTTTTGCGAAGCAACAAGAATAATTTTAAAAATATAAGATGCCAGAAATGACTTTAAGCATACACACGATCACACACACAAACACACACACACACATACGTACATATATATATGTGTGTATGTGTGTGTGTGTGTGTGTGTGCGTGTGTAGATCAGATTTATTGAAAAACAAAAGATGAAGACGGGTATAGGAACAACAAGCAGGTGTATTAGACAGAAAGGAACAAGGGAGAAAAAATGGAGAAAAACTGTGTAGAGTTCAGTGGTTCTAATACATATGTGTGTGTGTGTGTGTGTGTGTGTGTGTGTGTGTGTGTGTGTGTGTGTACTCTTTTACTCCTTTATTCTTTGTAAGCCTAGTACTTATTCTATCAGGCTCTTTTGCCGAACCGCTAGGTTACGGGGACGTAAACACACCAGCATCGGTTGTCAAGCGATGGTGGAGGGACAAACACGGACACACACACACACACACACACACACACACACACACACATATATATTCATTTACTTGTTTCAGTCATTTGACTGCGGCCATGCTGGAGCACCGCCTTTAGTCGAGCAAATCGACCCCAGGACTTATTCTTTGTAAGCCTAGTACTTATTCTATCGGTCTCTTTTTGCCGAACCGCTAATGTTACGGGGACGTAAACACACCAGCATCGGTTGTCAAGCGATGTTGGGGGGACAAACACAGACACACAAACACACACATATATATATACATATACATATATACGACGGGATTCTTTCAGTTTCCGTCTGCCAAATCCACTCACAAGGCTTTGGTCAGCCCGAGGCTATAGTAGAAGACACTCGCCCAAAGTGCCACGCAGTGGGACTAAACCCGGAACCATGTGGTTGGTAAGCAAGCTACTTACCACACAGCCACTCCTGCGCCTTGTACACGGACACTCACACACACATATACAGGCAGCTGGCACCTCCTTAGTTCATAAGCAAGCACAGATCGTACAAGTTCCGTGCAAAGAGTGGTAATTCACAACTAAATACATTTTCAGAGAAATGTCCCGAAGAGTATAATTTCTTAAGGTTAAGCATTTCTATTTTACAAATTAGAGAAAATCAAAATTTAAATAAAATTTTAGCTTAAATTTTGCGTATCATATTTCTCAGTAGAACATACATCTGCTGGATATAGAACAAGTCTGCGGGGGCCTGCCCCAAAACAGGAAGTTTTTTTCACTTTTGATTGCTTAAAATAAACAAGAAAATCTATGGACAGGTTGAAACTCATGAAGTTTCCAGGTGCACATAAATAACAGTAACGAGATGTGGAGTTCTATGCCTTTGCCTTTGTAACAAGACATTTTATTGTAAGCTGCTTTATCCGCTTTCTTTTAAAACCAAATGTATCTCAAAGAGGGCTTAACGTAGCATTTTTGTCTGAATTTAAACGAATGAATATGTAGTATTTTTCTCTAGTCTTATACTCTAGTCTTATACCCACACACGTTGGTATAAAAGATGAATATGTATCACATTCGGCTGTATATTTTTGTGAGTGCGGTTGAATATTAGTTATGCGATGACGCTTGATTGCGAACATATTTAATCCTAACACTCGCAAATTTATAACTCGGAGTATCACACTGAGGAGAATAATTGGTAAATATAATTTACTTTAAATTCGAAACGCGTCTGTGATTAACCGAAGTCGTGTGGATTCATCATTTTTCTTTTTACCTACATAAAAAAGTGCTATTGTATCGGAGATTTTTATGGCAGTTGAAAAGACATTAGCGTCTATTTCTAATTCAGTACGTGGCAAGGCACTTAGCTGACCCCTAATTATAATTATGCATATAATTATAGAATATTTTGTATAATTCACCTAAAAAGGCTTTTTAACATATTGACTACTTCATAAAATTATTAATTAATTTTACCCTTTATTATTATTAAAATTATATATATATATATATATATATATATATATATATATATATATATATATATATATAACCTAGATCCAAGTCTCCTTCGAGACTTGGATCTAGGTTCGAAACCAGCTCTTTCTCTATTGGCAAGAAATCTTGAAATATATATACACATACATACATACATACATACATACATACATGTCTCCTTGGAGAAAGCAATTATATCGACATGAAGTACAGTCTCTCTAGGACTCGTTACTGCTACATCACATCATACTTGGAAGGCTATGCATTTGCAATCCAAGAAGAAGGGATTGCTATTAATTACCTAGCTAACAAAAGAGACGGTGAAGCGTTTAGAGTTCCAAGATGCAACCGAAGATGTAGATTATGTCATATTTTTGTGGAAGACATCACACTTGGGATTAGCAGCTCTCCGGAAATGTCATCAAGGTGCTGTCTCTCTCTTTGTGACATGACGCTATCGCAAAAACATTATACAATGCCATTAAGGAAAAAAAAGACTGTCCTGGAATAAATACAGGGAATCCCCCCTGTCGTTGAATACGGACATAAATATCAGCACAGGGAATATTGTTGGAAGATTCCCATCAAAACATTGGTCAAGTGTAAATATAACAGATCGGATATTGTTATCATAGGGGTCAGCTGTCCTGCTGATGTGAATATTTCTTCGAAAATCAAAGAGAAAGAGAATAATACCTGCTTCGAAACCTTCAGTTTCCAGATTATCCAGATTATAAATTCATATTTATGACAATAATAGTTGGTGTACTTCGTTTTGCGATAATCTGGATAGAGAAATCAACCACTTAATTCGCATATTATAATTATAATCTGTAAGCGGAACAGTAAAAATATGCAAGACATTTCTTAATTTTAAAATGTGAATATGTCTTTGTTATCCAAATCCCAAAGACGGAGCTTTGTATCTTTTTATCTTTGTTAGAAGAAAGATTTCAATTCATTAAAAACTGATGAGAACACACACATCGCGCACGCACGCACGCACACGCACACACACACACACACACACACACACACACACACACACACACACACACACACACATTCTGGTCATGATAATACATCACAACTCCAGATTTAATGCTTAGCTAATGCTTAAGCAATTGGCCAAACGACAAATATGAATCAGTTAATATATATCCCAGAGATATGTTGTTGGAGTGTGAGGAGTTCAGTAAAACAATCTTGGTTAAAAAAAAAAAAAACATACATTAATTGTAACTAATTTTATATTAATATTGTTAGGATTAGTTGTTCCCTTGGGTAGTTAAGTGCATAAAATCTGAGAGATGTAAAATTATATAAAATGTTGACGGACATAAAAATATATTTAAAAATCTTTTTATTTTGACGAGAGAGAAGAGTACACCACATGGAAACGATTATAGAAGGGTAAAGAGTTGAACATATAAAGTAAGAGAGAGTGTATCATTGTTTTAATGAGATGATGAGTGACTATAATTGTTGAAAGCTAAATAAGGAAGTAGGGAGAATGTGAATATTTCCCATGAACAGCTAACTGTTGAAGCATTCTGCCAAATGGTAAGGAGCATGGAAAGATAAATAGTCGCAAGATGTCAAAAATATATTGTTAAATAATATATAATGAGAATGATTTATCTAAAAAGTTAAGTATACATCCGATCAATTAAGTGGTGGCATAATCGTCCAGTTTTTCAGGAGATCCTTGTCTTAGTCTCGGCATTCGTAAATATTTTAGTCTAAATTTTTAGATAGTTTAGATCTATTAACGTGTTAATAATCTGCAAATTATCTAAACATTAGACCAGAGATAATTATTAAATGTCATCATAGCGGTAAGTGTCTCCTATCTCACTGGAAGACCATACCTAACTTTTCTCGCTAGAAGGATTCCTTTATTCATTATATCATTATGTTTATATTTTTGACAGTACACTTTTTGACATTAGGCAACTCTTTTTCTTTCTATACAGTTTCCATTGAGCAGGATGACTCAATAGTCAACTTTTCTCCAGAAAAATCTACATTCATTCTGTTTCTGTCTTTAAATTTAATCCATTATAACTACTCGTCTTCCACCTATAAAAATTAATAACTTTCTGTATTCAATTCTATGTAGTCTCCTTCGCTCCATTTAATCATATTTTTTATATCTTTTATCTATTTGTTATCTATATTGTTTAGGACAGGTATAATTACCAACACAGGAACATGTATCATACATCAAAATGAAGCTGGTCCTCTGTGGATCACATCCCTACTTCTCAACATAGTCACCGTTCTACCTACGAATGAGAGCATGCATCCCTGCCCCGTAAAATTCTGTTGACTGTTCTTTGAGCCGCTTCTTCACTACAGTTTTCACTTCTTCGTCATTGGAATAATGTTTGCCTCTCAAACCCTCTTACATGGGGCCGAAGAGATGATAGTCTGAAGTGAAAACTGTATTGAAGAAATGGTTCAATGAACAGTCAACAAAATTTTACGGGGCAGGGATACATGCTCTCATTCGAAGGTAGAACGTTGCTATTGAGAGAAACGGTGACTATGTTGAGAAGTAGGGATGTGATCCACAGAGGACCAGCTTTATTTTGATGTATGATACATGTTCCTGTGTTGGTAATTATACCTGTCCTGAACAAAATGGAGATACTTTTTGACTCGTCCTCGTAATTGATTCTTCATAAAAAAAATTCGCAATTTACAGAGCATTTAACCAGGTTTTTAGGTTATTAAATGGTTAGTTCAGTTTCAACACACGTCCTCAGAGCAAGTGTGTGGGTGTGCGTGCGTGAGTGCATGTATGTGTGACGTGCGAACGTGTCTTATTTGCGTGTCAGGGTACGAGTATGAATGTATATATGTATATATATGTACCTACATACATATGAGTATGAGTGTATGTATGTTTGCATGTTTATATAAAACGGTGATGGATGTGGAAACAGTAATGAGTTTGGTCAAATTGTCTTCGAAGAAGCCTATTTAGAGTCGAATAAGCCATGCATTCAGCGCTGATATCAATATAAAAACCAACTATTTAATGGTTCCAATCCCGTTGATGGTATTCTACCTCAACAAATATTTATTCTGGTTCTAATTTAGGAAATCATTTTTTTCAATACCGTTATCTATCTGACTTATAAAGAGTTTGTCTAGATTCGTCCTCCTGTCTTTTTATTTGTCTGTGTGTCGCTCCTTATCCCCCCTCTCTCTCTCTCTCTCTCTCTCTCTCTCTCTCTCTCTCTCTCTCTCTCTCTCTCTCTCTCTCTCAATGGCTGCTGCAGTCAACGCTCCAAACAGACAAAGGGATTGTATCCAATATTTAACATCATTTTATTGAGAACATATGCGCCGGATGTAGTCTCTCATTCAGTTTTCAAATGAAGGCCATGACACTGGAACAATTAGAAACTCGACTGCGTTGGTGTGGCGGTGGTGGTGGTGGTGGTGGTGAGGAGGAGGAAGAGGGGAAGGAGGAAGAAGAGGACGACGACGACGACGACGACGATGACGATGATATACACTGACGCACTGGTATATACACACACACTGGTCATTACACATACAGCTACGTCCACAGTAATGCTTACACAATGATATATACACACTTTATACAAAAGTGAACTTCATTACTTAAATTATGCGCACACCACTCTAAAGCATAAACTGGAGAGAGAAAAGGAAACAGTAGTCTTTCAATGCGACAATTACATGGCAAGGTTTCGGTCCTAGTTGTAACTGTTTCATATACTTCAAAGAAAAATATGAATATCGCACAAATATATTTCCTCGCCTGTAAAACGGAGTCGTAAAGGATGTCTCCAGTATCAGAGTTGATTGCATGGTTATAAGAAAAATAATTTCGATATTTTCTGTAGGATTTCTACACGAACTCATTAAACGTTTCATATTTAGTTGTATAATTCTGTTGCAGCTGGCAGAATTGTTAGCACGCCGGGCGAAATGCTTAGCGGCATTTCGTGTGCTTTATATTCTGAGTTCAAATTCCGCCGAGGTCGACTTTGCCTTTCATCCTTTCGGGGTCGATAAATTAAGCACCAGTTGCGTACTGGGGTCGATCTAATCGACGGGCCCCTTCCCCCAAAATTCTGGACCTTATGCCTAGAGTAGAAACGGATATTTAGTTGTATAATTAAGGCAACAGCTGGCAGAATTGTTAGCACGCCGGGCGAAATACTTTGCGGCATTTCGTCTGTCTTTACATTCTGAGTTCAAATTCCGCCGAGGTCAACTTTACCTTTCATCCTTTCGGGCTCGATAAAAGAAGCAGCAATGCTGGGGGTTGATGTAATCGACTTGCCTTCTCCCTCGAAATTACTGGCCTTGTGACAAAATTTGAAATCAATATTTTGTTGTATAATTAAGATATTGTGCAAAATGGAAATTAGTGGATCTCTGTCAGTGTCGATGATGAGCACTCAGTTATTTAATCAACTGAACTACTTATCCACTGATCTGGCGTGTAAGTGGCTAAACATTCCACAGACACGAACACAATTAGCATAATTCGGAGGTAGAATCACTTCGAAAAAGTGTGTAGGAAGGATGGTCCTTTGAATTACATTTCCAAACTACAGGCTTCTACACAGTTTCCATTTGTCTAATTTTACTTACAAAGCTTGACACCTCATGAAGCTATAATAAAAGACGTTTTCTCAAGATTCCATACAGTGGAATTGAACCCATGATTTCGTGTTTACGAAACGAACTTTTTAAACATTCTTCCCATAATGTAGATACAGTTGACACACAATCTTACCACATCCATGTTCTTCATTCAAAATAAAAATTTACGTCTTGACACTTGCTGCATTTATGTCGAAAATTATTTTAATAATCCTCAATAAACATACTCACATTTTATGCCTCATATATTTTAATATGTTTCATGCCAATATAATTTTCTTTTAAAACTTTTCGAAAGTAACAGAGATATTCTAGGTCAGCTTTCTATGTTTGACAGGCAGTGCCGTCACTTCAGTACGCTATCATATATATATTCAGTGAAGAAATAGAGATTTTGGTGTGAAAATCAAAATTTAATTGTCCTATGTTAAAAAGAAAACAGAAAACAACTCGGTATATTAATCAGAGAAATGAAGATATGCAGTGGAGATGATATTTAAGACGTGAAACAGCTGTTTTCTGCTGGTAATCAGATTAATATGGTTCTCTTATTCTACAACAGTGATTGTAAGAGTTCATGTGAAATATTTCAGTGACTGGAATGATCATGATAAGATCCATGTAAATAACTAGCTGAAACTACAAAATAAATTCTGAGAGTAACTCTACAAGGAATTTCAGATTATTCCCACCATTCTCATCGTTCGCCCTGGACTAAATTTTATGACACTAATGAAATTCAAATTTGTTGTTGATGTTTCAACTGAAAGCTTGGAGTTGTTTAAATGCCACCGCTTGTTTCAGTAATTCTTAAAACGCCATATAAACGGAATAGTTTGGTCCCTGCATAAAGGGTTCAGTTCTTTCAAATCAGAATTGTGTGGACGTAAGAGAATGCCAGACTGGTTTTGATCATATGGACCTGCTTAATATCTCTAAACTACCTCTCTCTCTCTCTCTCTCCAACAAACTGGTGGTAGCAAAGAAGATAGGTACGTGCTAGAAAGAGAGAGTGCTAGAAAGAAAGAGAGAGTGCTAGAAAGAGAGAGAGAGGGAGAGAGAGAGAGAGAGAGAGAGAGAGAGAGAGCGGGAGAGTGCATGTATGTGAGCGTGTGTGTATGAAAGATAGAAAGGAGAACAGAAAGAGATTTGAAACTCTTCATCGTATAATATTCTCACTTGACATTATCAAAACACAATTGTCTAAAATAAGATTGAATTAATCAAATGAGGAATTGCTTTTTCAGAGTGAATTAACTGTTCCATGATATGCAATACAAATAATAATAATAATAATAATAATAATAATAATAATAATAATAATAATAATAATAATAATAATAATGGTAATAATAATATGCCCTGATGCAGTACCAGGCAGTGGCTCTCATGGCTTCTCAACTGATTGGAAGTGTTATCATGTACATTGTTTTGTCTTGGTATAAAAGATGGGCTACAGCAAATATTCTGCTCAACACCACAGATTTGCTTGTCAGTTGTTTGACCTTAACCAGTTAAGCATGTCCCTTAGTGGCTAACGATATGTGCATCTCTGATCATGAGATTGGGGAGCATCATAGCCAGGTGTTGAGAGGAATTCTTTGGGATTTGGATAATTCACCTCTGGAAACATGGATGTTTCGTTCAACATCCTTAAACAACCCTTATTCAAGGACCAATTTGAGTGGGATGGCTACTCGACCTGAAGAAACTTCCAACTGGGCCCCACCTGCAAGGTCATGCGCTGTCTTGATATAAAATCACCATGTTGCACACATATGGTTGTGATGCATGTGCCTGTTGTACCCTTATCAGACGGGTAGTCATGATGGGTATACTGGGTTTCGTATAATTTACCCTAACGTCACTTTGATGGCATGCGCTGCTCTCTCTCTCTCTCTCTCTCTCTCTCTCTCACTCTCTCTCTCTCTCTCTCTCTCTCTCTCTCTCTCTCTCTCTCTCTCTCTCTCTCTCTCTCTCTCTCTCTCTCTATCTATCTATCTATCTATCTCTCATCTAATAACGATAATAATAATAAATGTCTTCTGCTAGAATAACAGTAGGAGATAGGGGAACCAAAAGGCCAAATGAAGTTAAAAACTAGAAAAAAAAAAGACTGATGATTATCTGCCAAGAGAAGGCTTTGCATAGTAGATTCTCAGAGATAGTTACATGAAATAGTAATAATGAGACATGGTTATGGTCGCAGAAAGAAAGGTTGAAAAGAGAAACAGGAAGTTTGTTAGTAGCAGCCTAAGATCAAGCATTGAAGACCAATTGGATAAAATCCAAAATAAACAAAATCCAGGTAGGTTCCCAGTGTAATGTTATGCACATCAAAAGAGAAAGGTGCTACTCATATTGTAGGTGAATGTGGTATGTTATCACAGAAAGAATACAACCGGACCTCACCTGTAAGGTCATGTGCTATTTATTTATCTTGATATGAGATCACCATGTCGCGCACATATGGCTGTGATGCACGTGCCTGCTGTACCCTTATCAGATGGGTAGTCATGATGGGTATACTGGGATTTGTATATTTTACCCCAGTGTGACTTGATGGCATGCACTGCTCTCTCTCAATAATAATAATAATAATAACTATCATTATTGTTGTAGCCCGATGTTAGGATTTTTTCTTTTCCAACAGTTTAATTTGTTGTGTGTAGTTTAATAATAATAATAATAGTAATAATAATAATAATAATAATAATAATAATAATAATAATAATAATAATAATAATAATAATAATAATAATAATATAACAAAATATATTAAGAGCACTATAGTATAAATTGATGTTAAACACATTGTTACTTTCCCTCATCATTCAAATAGCAATTGGTTTGAAAAAGCATTAGCCAAAAACTTGTACGTTAACATGATTGACAACACAAACAGTAATGAGTGATGGAAGTGGGGAACTAATTGTGCACAAGGAAGATATAGAAACAAGACAAGCTTTAAACACACATTGTAGTTTTATAATAAGTGGAATAAATGTGATGAAAATATGGATGAATATGAAAATAGTTCGCCAGATAGATAGATAAATAGATAGATAGATAAATAGCTAGAGAGAGAGAGAGAGAGAGAGAGAGAGAGAGAGAGAGAGAGAGAGGGAGAGAGAGAGAGAGAGAGAGAGAGAGAGAGAGAGATATTAGTGAAGCAGTTTTCTGAATTAGTTTCAAACGAGCACATTTGAAGTATTAATATCCTCAATAGAACAATCTCAGCACACAAGGAGCGATTTAGCACGAACAGACCGGAAGTGTTTCATTTTGAAAATGGCGTCCTGTATAGATAGCACTGGGAAGGAGGTTAGCTGAGAAGACAAGTATTTTTGTAATTCAAGCTATAGCATTCGGGATCTTCCCACGGATGGGGTGCCCGGAAACAGCTTATACAAACGTATGTTCAGACATGTTAACGTCACAATATTTACGAGAGAGGACGAAATCGTATTAGTTTTGCTTGAATAATCTAGCCAGCTTCTTTTATTATTATTATTTTTTATTGAGAAGGTCACGTGTTACACAGCCACCTAACTAGTTGTTCAAAAAACAATGCTAGCTTTATAATACATTTACTACGCCTCTTGTGTCGACCAGCAAATATATTTTTAAAGAGAATTGTTAGTTTTCTTTATTCGGTTCTAGTATATTAACAACCATTGAAAATATTTCTGAAAATTGGAATGAGACCCACAGACTTGAGACAAAGACAGAAAGAATAATTTTGTTCTGTTTCTCGTTTGTTGCCATTTCTTTAACTCAGTTAATACTGTTAGTAAATGTATGAACGTCACGAAATCTCTTCAGTGCGTAAATCTAAAATCATGTCTAATGGATTTATGCGGATATAAAAGTATCGTATTTTAATGCATATAAGGAACCCCTAATTTTGGGGGCTTAAAGTTTGTGAAAAAGGTTTTGTAAGGGATTATAATACTATCTATATATAAGAAACTCCCATACTTTTTTTACCTTTTTTTTGAAAAAAAAAATGGTTCCTTATACACGTTAAAATACGGTATATACATATATAGACGTGAGCAAATGATTAATGAATAAAGAATTGAGTGATGATAGACATCTTTTCTGATAACGGCACAATACCTGAGTTGTTGGGGGAGGGGCAATATAGAGTCGATTACATTGATCCACACAATTCCAATGGAATTTAATTTTATTTCTCTCGTAAGGATAAAAAGCAAGTCGACCAAGGTGAGATTTGAACTCAGACGAGAAAGGAGCATAAGTCAAATACCGAAAGGATTTTCTCCATCACTCTAATCAATCTGCCAATCAATTCACTAAACCTGGTGATCAATCAACTTTCAGAAACCAATAAACATATTTATTGTGAAGGCGCAATGGCCCAGTGGTTAAGGCAGCGGACTCGCGGTCGTAGGATCGCGGTTTCGATTCCAAGACCGGGTGTTGTGAGTGTTGATTGAGCGAAAACACCTAAAGCTCCACGAGACTCCGGCAGGTGCCTCGTGGCGAACCCTGGTGGTGAACCCTGGTGGTGAACCCTGGTCGTGAACCCTGCTGTACTCTTTCACCACAACTTTCTCTCACTCTTACTTCCTGTTTCTGTTGTGCCTGTAATTCAAAGGACCAGCTTTGTCACACTCTGTGTCACGCTGAATCTCCCCGAGAACTACGTTAAGGGTACACGTGTTTGTGGAGTGCTCAGCCACTTGCACGCTAATTTCACGAGCAGGCTGTTCCGTTGATCGGATCAACTGGAACCCACGACGTCGTAACCGACGGAGTGCCACGTTCTATTTATCATAATTTCTATAGTCGTTTATATCGATCCAGTGTCTAATAATGAATTAATTGGGCATAGTTGAATAAAAATCAGCTGACTTGGTGATATTCGAACGCAACACCTAAAGGGTTGGAAGTTCATACCCCAAGGTATTTTGTCTTACACTCAACTAATTTCCCCGCCTTTGTCTGACTACTACTACTACTACTACTGCCACTACTATCACCACCTTCACCACTACCCCACCCCCACCATCACTGCTTCCTTTGTTGTTGCTGATGCTGTTGTTCTTCGTCCTAAACAGGGCTGCTACTTTACGTTAGCATATAGGCTTTACACTCCACTTTTTATATGTTTTTTTTAATCTTTGTCGGCTTTTGTTGTTTTAGCGCATGCGCTGTAGAGGAAACACTGTTGAAGTCAGATTCGAATTTCATAAAATAATCTTTGCTCATGTAACGTTTTTTTTTTTGTATGAGGTATTTTTCATTCTAGTATGTGTATGTGAATGTATACATGCAATGTGTCTTTGTATGCGTGTGTATATATATGTGTGTGTGTGGTTTTTTTCCTCACGTTTCACTAATTCTTATATATCGATTGGTTCATGCGAGAGGTGTCTCGGCCAGCTGTAGATGTTTCAGAGATAATTCTTAGGTGTGAACGTAGTCGCACATAAATTTTCATTAACCTAATATATGGAATCTTAACAAAAGCACCATTTCTTTTTCTTGAAAACTTTCATACTTAACAACATCCAAATTAATATTTGGCTGGTACTTAGTTTATCGATCCAGGAACGTTTAAACAATTACAGTCGGACATGAACTCAATGTGCGAAGCTAAACAGAGAACGACATATTGCCAAGAACTCTTCTGATTCAGCAACACGGCATACATAGGGGGTACCAACAAGATCGTGATATGGTAGCGGAAAGCAAATCCTGATCAATACAGATCGATTCCTAGTTGAGTTAACCCTTTCGTTTTCTCTTCGTATTTGCACTCTCTGAGCATAGGCAACTCCGAAAGGGACACACACATACGTGTGTGCGTGTATGTGTGTGTACGCCTATACGGCTTTAGCTTGCCGCCACTAACATTAATATCGCTCATGAGTATTAATGTTCTTTATATATTATATATGCGTGTGGGTGAGTCGCATGGCTCAGTGGTTAGAGTGTCGAGCTTATGATCGTGAAGTTGTGAGTTTGAATCCCGAACCAGGCTGCGTGTTGTGTTCTTGAGGAAGACACTTTATTTCACGTTGCTCCGGTTCACTCAGCTGTAGAAATGAGTTACGATGTCACTGGTACCAAGCTGTATCGGCCCCTTTGCCTTTCCCTTGGATAACATTGGTGGAGAGGGGAGGCTGGTATGCATGGGCTGATCTTCCATAAAAACAACCCTAGGCTGTGCATTCGCCCCTTGGTCATTCGTGACCGACGGAGTCGAGTTATATAATATATAATGTACAGAAAAACAAAAGACGAAGACAGGTGTATAAACAAGCTAGTTGCAGGAACTTGTCTACACATTTTCCAGATAATTTGTCTTCATGCAGGTGAGTCCTCATAGTATCCAAGAAATGTTATTTGGTTACATTTCGCCAAAGATAAACTGACTTTAAACAAGCAAGACTATATGTTGTCCTCTGTCGTTGTTTCTATTCTCTAAGTTCTTCCACTGTGGCAGCTTCCGTATGTATGTGTGTGCGTGCGTTCATGCGCGCGCGCATGTGTGTGTAATGCTTTGAATATTCATGTTGCAGTCTTTGAACAGATTGACTGAGAGACACTCGAACGGAATGTCAGTCGGATGACTAAGATCTATACGTCTGTAAATGAATGATAACGATACGAGACAGAGGGAGAGAGGTATATATATATATATATATATATATATATATATATATATATATATATATATATATATATATATATATATATATATATATATATATGTGTGTGTGTATGTATGTTTATGTGTGTGTATATATATATATATATATATATATATATATATATATATATATATATATATATATGTGTGTGTGTATGTATGTTTATGTGTGTATATATATATATATATATATATATATACATATATATATACATATATATGCTTATATATATAAATGGGTGACGTAAATGTACAGGTGTCAATTCATTTCGGCCGTTTCAAGCGACTCCTTTAATTGATTAATGAAAACATTACATCAAATATATATATACATAGAATTAACAGAATGAGATAAAAAATCCAAGGTTGTGAAAGATTTCAGAACATTTATAAAGAGGTCTTACAGCTGTTTCCGGGATATTTTATATATCTCTTCATCAGAGACGGTGCGAGAAAATGGTTATTATAGAAAAGATATGAAATACAGAGTGAAGTGGAGGAATGAAAACAGGCTCTGAAATCTTTCACAACCTTGGATTTTTTTATCTCATTCTGTTAATTTTTATATATATATACGTATGCTAATATATGACCCACGTTGGACACCTCATTCGCATAATCACCGAATCTGGAGCTTAACTATAGTCTGTCCTTAGCACTTACTCAGCATTACCTGACACCTTTGGGTCTTCTTGACACCAATATCTTTCATACGCTATATATATGATGGCGCGTGGCTTAGTGGTTAGGGCATCTAGCTCACTTTCGTAAGGTCGTGTGCTCTATTCCCGGTGACGCGCTGTGTCCTTGAGCAAGACACTTTATTTCACGTTGCTCCAGTCCACTCAGCTGGCAAAAATGAGTAGTACCTGTATTTCAAAGGGCCAGCTTTGTCACACTCTGTGTCACGCTGTATCTCCCTGAGAACTACGATAAGGGTACACGTGTCTATGGAGTGCTCTCATAACTTCAATATATATATATATATATATATATATATATATATATATATATATATATATATATATATATATATATATATATATATATATATATATATATATATATATATATAATGATAGAATAGGTTTAAGATAACGTTATTTATTATTTGAACTTATCCCTTTGTCTTCTTTCTCATGAAATGTTTAAATGATGAAACTAGGAACTATCTGTTTATGAGTGGTGATTGTAAATAGGAGAGAGAGAGGCGGGAGAGAAGGTGGAAGAAACATCACACAGAGTTCCACTCTCTTTGAGAATTAGCTTCAAGTGAAAATGAAATTTTATAAAATTTTATCTTAGCTTTTATTGTTCTTGATCTTGAGTTTCCATAAAGAGAGACGATAAGAAAAAAAAAGTGTCACGAAAAGAATTATGTTTTACTTTTAGTTATTAAAGGAAAATGAATACAAACGAACTGACAAGATGCTGGAATATAAAGCAGATGGCATTCAAAAGAAAGTTATCTAGAGGCAGAATGTATCGACTATCAAAAAGAGGGGAGATAATTTGAAAAAGCAACACCTTTGTAAACATTACCCATCCGCAGATACTTTATTACGGCACTCAAACACAGTTGTGTTGTATGGATCGATAACGTTATAGAAACTTCGAACCTCAGATACTGGATAATGATGATGATGATGATAATAAAAATGATGATAATAATATTATTATTATTATTATTATATAGCCTGATGCAGTACTAGGCAGTGGCTCTCATGGCTTCTCATCATAACCGATTGGAAGTGTTATCATCTACATTGTTTTGTCTTGGTATAATAGATGGCCTGCAGCAAATATTCTGCTCCATACCACAGATATGCTTGTCAGTTGTTTGACCTAAATCCCTTGAGCATGTACCTTGGTGGTTAACGATATGTGCATCTCTGATCACGAGTAGAAGTAGTTGGAGAGCATCATAGTCATTTGTTGGGGAATTCTTTGGGGCTTGAATAATTCACCTCTGGAAACATGGATGTTTCATTCAAAATCCTTAAACAACTCGTATTCAGGGACTTTTTGAGCAGAGTGGTCTACTCGACCTGACGAAAATTCTGACTGGGCCCCACCTGCAAGGTTATGAGCTGTCTTGATATAAAATCACCATGTCGCACACATATGGTTGTGATGCATTTGCTTGTACTCTTATCAGACAGGTAGTCATGATGAGTATACTGGGCTTCGCATATTTTACCCTAGTGTCACTTTGATGGCATGCGCTGCTCTCTCACTCAATAATAATAATAATAATAATAATAATAATAATAATAATAATAATAATAATAATAATAATAATAATAATAATTGCTTGGAACTGTTAGAATTCTCCGCAAGGTTCTTGAAGCATGATCAGTAAACAAGTATCACCTTAGTCTGCTAGCGGTGACTTTTCCATTATATCCAGCAAAATAAGCTGGGAATTTTCATCAAAATAATAATGATTTCTTTTATTAGCCAGAAATGAAGAGGGAGACATGACTAAGAAAGTCAGTAATTTGTGTGGGGAGATTTACATAAGGGATTAAGATTAAGAAATGGAAAAGACTGTGAAATGCTGTGTGTGTGTGTGTGTGTGTGTGTGTGTGTGTGTGTGTGTGTGTGTGTGTGTGTGTGTGTGTGTGTGTGTGTGTGTGTGTGTGTGTGTGTGTGCACGAATGCATACGCAGATTCAAAATTTACATAGAAGCAGCCGACGGACAGTAACATTTAAGTCAAAGTGAAAAAAGAACGTAATTATTAGTTAAACATTCAATGAAGGATTAAAAGAGTGGAAGAGTTCTTGATATTTTTTTGATTCTAAATTCTTCGTAAGAAAGAAAGAATTTTACGAGCAAATTAACGGGAATAATGAAAAACAAAAAAACATTGAGTTTTGTGCCAAGCCGAATATATAACTACATATATACACACACACATTCACACACAGACGATATCTATTCTCACTGTTAACACATTTCTAACTATAATTTACTCAACAGTTCTTCATTTGTTCTACTTTTGACCTCACAAAATACTCTCTAATCATCTTCAGAGTGACCTACCACTCAGTGTTGGCGACCTACCCCTCTCAGTCAGCATCTCCAAAGCAGTCGCGTGACATCGTTTGAGCGTCAGCGGTAAATTTTAACCCGTTTCCCAGTTTAATCCCACCACTTAGCAGCCCACGGGGGATTTTCGTGGAGTCCACTCTTTTGCAAGCTTTTGGGTCATGGCTACAGTTTGCGGGGGATTTCCTGCCTTCTTCTCGCCTGGTAGACGCAAAGACGATTATAGACGTTTCTTTGACTTCTTTACACAAAACACATCGCAAAACAAATAAGAAGGCCGTTATAGTTTACATGTAGTTAGCAGGTCCTATATGTTATAGAAATTGCTTCGAATAAAAGAGATAAGACCACGATGTGCTAATTGAAAGAAGGAGGGGGCTGTAGCTGAAGTGATGGCGACGGAAATGTATAAATGATACTGAACATAGAAATTTGGAGAAAGTACAGTGATCGTGGGACATTAAATGACATGCATGTGACGAGTCAGGGTTGAAGGGGAATAGGTGGAGGAGAGGGGACGTGTGTCTTTGGAGTAAAATATAGAAAGATAAATGTATTATTGTTGTTGTATTGTTGTTGTTGTTGTTGTTGTTGTTGTTAAGGTGGTGAGCTGTCAGAATCGTTAGCACGCTGAACGAAATGCTTAGCGGTATTTCGCCCGTCGCTACGTTCTGAGTTCAAATTCCGCCGAGGTCGACTTTACCTTTCATCCTCTCGGGGTCGATGAAATAAGTGCCAGTTGAACACTAGCGTCGATGTAATCGACTCATCCCCCTCCCACAAAATTGCTGCCCTTGTGGCAAATTTTGAAACCATTATCATAATTATTAAGGGAAATACGATTTGATATCGAGACAAAAATATTTCAAAGATATAGGCAACGATATATATTGGAATGGTCCGTAGCCATTCGACTGAAATGAGTCCAGCATGGGATATATACAGACATATATATATATATATATATATATATATATATATATATATATATATATATATATATATATATATATATATATATATATATATATATATATATATATATATATATATATATATATATATATATATATATATATATATATATATATATATATATATATATATATATATATATATATACATATACATGTATATATATATATATATATATATATATATATATATATATATATATATATATATATATATATATATATATATATATATATATATATATATATATATATATATACATAAATATATATATATATATATATATATATATATATATATATATATATATATATATATATATATATATATACATATACATATACATGTATATATATATATATATATATATATATATATATATATATATATATATATATATATATATATATACAGCTCATATTTTATCGTTGCATTAGAAATGCTTCGTTTGAGTTGATGCAAAGAAAACAGTTAAAATTAAAGGTCATATTTCATTGACTCTATCCCAATCAGTCATAACTCGATCATGAGTGGTGCTGCTTCCTATTGCATTAACCAATGAGTCGTAGTTTCCCTTCACCATTCCTCCCACCATTTACAGAGATTCCTGCAAAAAGGTCATGAGGTCTGCCGCTACTTTGCTGAACAAATAACAAAACAAAAAAAAACTCTAAAAGCAGGTTATTTCATTCATAGATCATAAGAGATAGAAGTGGCTAAATGGTAGTTTTATTTAGATATAAACTAGTTCAATATATGTGAGTGGTAAGACGAATCGAGCCCACATTTGTTAGTTGTTACCTAAAAGCAATATTTTTCTGTTAATGACCTCAGTTCACCAATCGAGTAAACCCTTTAGCCCTGAGCCCAGTAGTAGATTGATCCTCTTCCGAACCTGCTGTACGTTTCTAGTCGCTTTTTTTTTTATAATTCCTTCACTCTAAGACTAACAAACGTATTTATTTCAAGGAATATAGATTCTGTGCCAAGAAATATAAAAAGGAATTAGTAAACTGTTCAGCTATGCCATTGTTCATTAATTTTTGATTCTGTATGATTCGTCAGTCCCAAAAATAAATAGATACCGACAAACACGTTCATAAATCAAGGCGTTTTACCATAATTTCGAGATTAAGTCCTCAAACAGAAATTTGGAATTTTCATTTTTGCCTAAACCAACTATATATTCTTAATTTATTTCTTCAGCTATGTACTAAATCCTCAAAGAAAAGCAAAATATATCCAGTACTTGATTTCTAAAGCTGGCCGCACCTTGTTGACAGAATCTCTGCAAGCAGTTGGCGAGGTGATTCGTAGAGAGACAGAGGGAGAGAGAGGAGAGAGAGGAGAGAGAGAGAGAGAGAGAGAGACTGGCTACACAGCTTTCGTATTCTGGGCCTTTTTTGAGAACGTTTGTCAAACACAAATACACACACACACACACATACACACACACACACATGCACGCACGCACAGACACGACCACACACACGCTGGTCAAATTACGTAATGACTACGGGGATACATGTTTAAGAATTTACGTAGTTTACTACATTGCATGTAATCAATCTGGTGGGGTTCATATCGGAATCACTGTTTGCGTGTTTTGTGTTATTATCTACAGACATACATGTATGTATGTATGTATGTATGTATGTATGTATGTATGTATGTATGTATGTATGTATGTCTGTATGTATGTATGTATGTATGTATGTATATATGTATGTATGTATGCAGCTCAGACTACATTTTTTCACGTCTGGTGCCTTACCGCAACCCTCCGGCCCTGCCCACATGGCATAGCAAGTTAAAAACAGAAAGATAGGATGAGAGAAAATATTGAGAAAAGGTGAGAAGGAAGGAGATGTAAAAGGTGGAAGGCTTAAAAATTGGAAAACGAAGAAGAAAGCAGAAAGAAGCATAAAGAGAGGAATTAGGCTTATGTCCCCTTTGACCGTAAATTCATAAGGCTGAAAGGATACTGGCCTAGAGTCTGCAGTACATCTGCTCAATCCAGAGAGGATGGTACTTTCCAGTTCGCCAACAGAAACCTATCTATACGTCTACAACCGCTGAAAATTTCATATCTGGAATTCAGTAGTGTAGTAGAGGTCTTAGATCTGAAAAGGATCTGTGTTTTTTCAGCTACACATAACATACATCTTTTTTTACCCGTTGACATATGGTGTAGATTTTTCAACTATTTTCCATTTAAAAACCTGATAGCTAAAATTAGTAACAGAGTACCTAACATCTCTTCCTCTAAAGAAATTTTCGAGAAGGCAGCCCTCTACTACAACAATGCCCTACCTAATAGTGGCTTTACGGATGAATTAATATATAACTCCTCTATAATAAGAGGAACAACAATAATAGACCTAAAAATAGACCTAGGAGAATAATTTGGTTCGCCCCTTCCCCTTTCACTTAATGTTAAAACCAACATACGAAAAAGATTCCTGTCTCTCTTAGACAAACATCTTCCAGATAATTACAGGTGCAGAGAAATATTCAACAGGCTGTCTGCGAAATTATCATATAGCTGCTGTTTCGATATGAAAAGCACCACGACACGCAAACACCACCAAGAGCCTACTCCCAACTGTAGCTGTCGAGACTCAGGAACCTGTGCACTTGACCAGGGATGTATGGTTAAATCCGTCATATATGAAGCAGAAACAGAAACGCTAGATGGTAACACAACTGGAAAGAAGAGCTACATCGGGCTATGTGAAGGTGACTTCAAATATCGCTACGTTAACCACATATCTTCCTTCCGACACAGGGATAAAAGTTACGCTACTAAGATGGCTAGTCACGTATGGTATTTGAAGTCTAACGCCACACCATATACAATAAGATGGAAAATTTATATATATATGTGTGTATGTATATATGTATTTATGTATGTATGAATATACACACACATACACACACATATATATTATATATGTGTATGTAAAGTATGTATATTTTTTACATATATTTTATATATATGTATATGTGTAAAATATGCATATGCATTCATGCTAGTCTTTGATACAGAATACCTGAAAACAAAAGTAGGTTCGTCATGGCTGGAAAGCCTTTAACCCTAGCTCTACTCAATGTCAGTGTTGATCTTGGGCTAAACAGCAATAATATACCTAACGATATTCTCCATAGAAGAGTTTTATCTGCTTTCATAATCTAGATTGTATACAATTTATTTCTATTAAAGAATCTGGTGAAGAGTAACGAGTTCACAACGCGAGTCCAGCAGAAATTAGGGATACAGATGGGGTTAGTTGTTGATATTTATATATGCAGGTTCGAAAGGGTGAGGACCTGTTAAAAGGTTTCTTCAGTTGTCTCCTGATCCTTCTGTTAGTGATTTCAGTGGCACCACTCCTCTATCTCTTTGTGGATTAAAAGTTAAAGTTAAATAATGGTTATTTTAACTCAGTTACATCGCGATGTATCTAGGACACTCACTTCCGTCTATGAAAATCCCACAGATTTAATTGCTTATACATACACGCATGCACATACCTACACACACACACACACACACACACACACACACACACACACACACACACACACACACACACACACACGACTGCGCGCGCACACATGCATACAATTATTGCGTACACAATAAATCTGCGGACTGGCATAAATGTGTGTAGGTGTATGTGTGCGTATATATCTGTGTATTTGATTTCGTGTGTCTATGCATAATGCTTTCAATATGTATAATTTGTATTCGGGTCTATGTATGAATGCATACGCAGACACGTGCGTGAGAGCAAGAGCAGTATGTGTAAGTAAGCGGAAGTGTTTGCTTGCAAAAAATGTAGGGAATAAAGTGAAGTGATGGTGATTAATAATAATAATATTAATAATAATAATAATAATAATAATAATAATAATAATGGGCCGGTAGATAATTAACGAGTTCCTAAGTAAATGAGACGTATCACTAGAGTTGGCCCGTACTAAAATCTAATGTGGCCCACCAAATTTAGTAACTATTATCTGAATTGGTGCTCCAACAGACCGGTGACTGGGAAAAGAATTGGTGCCGGAAATGTGAGAATTATGCAATTGCAGAGTAATTTAGAGACCACTTATATGAAAGCGGCGCAACAATCTGATGTGTAGGAGTTTCATTCACCAACAGAATTATCTTTTATTTTATTTTACTTTTGATAAATCCAACACTGCTCTACTTGTTTATATTTGTTATATTGTTGCTTCTTTATTTACTTTAAAATTTTGTCAGAGTGCCATTATCTGGAACGCTCCAAACACTTTAGTTCACATCTATTAAACACTCAAACCCTTGAAAGAAAAAAAAACGCACGAAATCACGATTTCTCAATTAAGAGTCACGAAAATAGCATCCATCTGGCCTTTATAAGAGAATTATTGGAGCAGGACTTAGCTCGGTTCTGTACGTACAAATACATGCATACAAAGACACATACAAACATACATACATACAGAGGTATATGCATACACACACAGACATATATATATATGTATTTTCCGGTGGTTGCAATCAGGGCCGGATTAAGACCTAAAGAAGTCCTACGCACCTAAAAGATTTTGGTGCCCACATATATAAGTAATTCAAAATATAACCATGAAATAAAGTTTTAGTTTTCAAAATGAAACAAAACTAACATTAAGATGGAAAATAATGTTTATTTTTGTATACTTCTACTTTATTTATACTTAAAAAGCTTTCTCTTTTTTAATTGCAAAATCTTTGATCAGATCCTCAAAGTTAATCTTAGGTAACACATCTACTTCTAAACTTTGTAGAAATAAGGCATCCCAAATATTATTGTAACAAGTTTAAAAGGATTTCTTTCGTACCGTAAACCATTTACTATTTCTGTAATGCCCCCCACTCCCTGTGGCTTGATGTCCTAAGCACGTGCTTGTTTTGCTTAATGGTCAATCCAATGCTGGCTTCAATAGCGTGGTAGAGTATATATACTCTCAAACCGCTGTGTGTTTTACACACCCAGCCACGGGTAAATACACAAAGCATATACATTAAGTAGTTAATAATAATAATAATAATAATAATAATAATAATAATAATAATAATAATAATAATAATAATAATAATAATAATGATAATAATATTCAGTACAGTAACCATAAGAGCATCACAGCAAACCACAGCAAATACCCAAGGAACACAGAGCGGCGCTCGTTAGTGAAGTGAAGGCACGTCATAAAAATAAAACTACTGAACAACAATAATAATAATAAATGTGTATATATATATATTGGTGTGTGTGTGTGTGTGTGTGTGTATACATATATGTATATGTGTGTATTACACACACACACACATACATACATATATATATATTGTTGTCGTCATCATATATCGTATGCTTGGAGAATATTAATGACACTACAACGAGTCTTCGAGATTAAGCACGCGTTCCCCATTTGGCTTGCGTACACATGTGTATTTATTCTTTTATACTTTCATTCTTTTATGCGCATACATATACACATACACACACACACACACACACACACACACACACACACACACACACATATATATATATATATATATATATATATATATGCATATGTATGTGTGTGTATGCATATATATATTGCAATAATGAAGTCAAACCAAATAGTGATATATATATATATATATTATATTATATATATGTATATATATATATATATATATATATATATATTATATAAATAATACATGTATTTCTTATACCATATATATATATATATATCATAAGAAATATATATAATGAAGAAGTAAATGGTATAATTATTCACTTTATACACCATAACTAATTAACGCTCTAATTGAGTTTCAAGATTAGAAAATTAAGAGAGAACAAATTTCAAAAGGTCAGTGTTCAAATTCACTCGATCCGTTTCAAACTGTCGGAATTCTCTGCAGTATATATATATATATATATATATATATATATATATATATATATAGGTGCATTCGTATACAGAAGATATAGTAAAAATCCATAGGAGTTTATAAATATATAAAATTTTTTAAATATGTAAATATATAAAAAACTTCATAAATATATCAGTATGTAAATGAATAAATGTGCTTGCGATGTTGAATGTCCGTATGCACGAAGGAAGCGATCCACAAACTCCGTGCTGACAAAAAAAAACGTTTACTTAATAAGATGTCGTATGTCATTATTATGTGTAGATATAAATATTTATCAACTTCAAAATTTTTTCCTAAAAATAATTAGCCTATAGGATTTTAATCTAGTCACCCTTCATATATTTGGATTCGTCTTAAAATACTATTATACGTCATAATTTATCTTAACATGTAACTCTACTTCTAATTAGTATGGCCAAAGGAAAATTTCAAAGATTTATAATAAAGAACTGAAAATTTGAAGAAATGAACGGTAACACGTATCTGCTTGAGGCTGGGGCTCAGGTAAGACGTTCAACCTCATATTATTATTCATTTTATTCATCGCTTTGTAATTCATGTCCCCACGTGTGTTGTCGTTGTCTGTCCGTGTACCGTCCCCTCTGTGTTCGGGACGTTGTGCCCAATTAAGAAATCAATTTTACTTCTAATTATATCATCCGCTTGAACAGTATCATCGGACACGGAACTTGTTTTTAAAAATTCTCAAATCTTTCATGGCATTTCAAATTTTAACCACTCTTTAAATCTTTTAAACTCTGATGAGAGAAGTATAGATGAGTGTTATGTTTGGAGTTAGCTCGCCCATACGAACCTATATCTTCCCGAAACGGCCGTCAGACTTTGCACTTAATCAGGATTCCTCTTAAAATCAAGCTAGAGTTATCGTCGATAAAACCACGTAGTGACAAATCGTACTTCCATTTGCAAAAACAATTGTTTTTGAAAGAAAACTTCTTCATACAAGAACAAGGATTTGGAATTTTACCTCTTGCAAATAAGTATCCTTCTCATTTGTTTATTTTCTTTTATCTTTCGTAATACCGGATGAAAATTTGAGTTTCGACTTCGTCTGTGTTTACATTCTGAGAATTCTCACTATAATTTTCATTCAACTTTTATTGCAGTGACCACTTCGCTTTCATTCTATTTGAAAACTAGACATCATTACGAAACCCCTTTCTTTTCACTATCGTTTCATTCTTTTAATTTATCTCTTTAGAATTATAAATCCTATTTAGAATTATAAATTTTGGTTTTCGTTTTCCTACACATCTTCGTTACTTGCTCCTACTCTCTCTTTCATACCTACCTCTTCCTCTCTCTCTCCCTCCCTCACATATATTCCTCCCTTTCCCGCTCTTCTCTCTTTGCCCCTATATCCTTTTGCACCTACCCCTTTTCATCTCTTCCATAACTTCCTCTTTTTTTCATCTCTCTCCCTCCCTTTCATATCTTCATCCTTTTCTCACTCCTTCCCTTCCTTTGTCTCTCTCAACACCTACCTCTCCTCCTGTCACCTCATCCTCCCTCATATACTTCTCATTTTCCTCCTCTTCTCATACCGTTTCTCCCTTTCCCTCACATCCTTCATCCTTTCCTGTCTCTCCCTCACTCTATCTCCCTTTCTCTTCCCATCCTCTTTCTCCCTCTGTCACTCTTTCTCTTCCCCTTCACTCCTTGTCTTTGTCTCTCTCTTTTCCCCTCCCCCTCCCCCTGTCTCTATTCCTCTCCTCCTCCTCTACCTGCATCTGTCTCCCTAACACCTCACACCCCCTCTCTTTCCTTCAGATCACCATTTCCCTATTCCACCCATCTATCTCTCAGCTCCTCTCTATCCTCTACTTGCCCTCTGGGCTGAAAAAAAGCGAAGATGGCACCAAAATGGGAGAAGAAAGAATTGAATCTTCTGTTGCGATCATGGATGATTGCTAGAGCGATCCACCAAACAACATCATCATCACTGCTGAACTGAGACACAATGGCTTTTGTAGAACCATTGATCAGATAGAGTGGAAGAAAAATGAATTCATCCGATCCTATATGCTTATCAGACCATACATTGACACCCTGGAAGTCATAATGGAAAATTGTGGCAAGGCTGATAAGGATGGAGAAGATGAAAAGGAAACAAAACCCGGAAGTCGCTTTGATCCAGTGGTTCCTCAAAAGAATAGATACCTCATCCCTGTGAATGACCAGGCAGAAAAGGATAGGGGTGCCAAGGAAGCAGCAACTAGAAGACCTTCTGCTCCAGTGGTCCTACAAAGGAACGGAGTCCTCACCCCATTGAACAGCCAGAGGGAAGAAATTCACACCATAAGAAAAGGAAAGACGAGACACAAACACAAACATAAAGAAGGAAGGAGAGAAAAATGAAAAGGAAAAAATGAAATACCGAAAGCCGAAACTCCAACCCACCAAACGAAAAACAGAAAACCCCATGGAGGATCCAATGCTATCCAAAACCCTAGAGAGGAAATTGAGAGGGCACTCAAGGACATCCATATTTTACCTGCAAGGCAAATGTTGGCATGGGGAAGACGGCAAAAACTACCGATTTGCTCACCCGAGACCCCGCCAAAACTACAGGGGACTTAAAGAGAAAAACTTTCCTAAGAAAAGACAAAAATTGTCCCCAAGGAAAAAAATTTACAAAAGAAGTGCTCTCTCAGAGACTATACACAAGGCAGCAGCTGATCAAGAGGCTTTTTCGTGCATAGCACAAAAGATTATGCAGCAGCTGACCTGGCTACACCAAGCGCAAACAAGGAACGTTGACCGCCACTACGCAAGAAAACCACAGTCAACAGACATGGGATGGCCTCCCATAACGCCTGCACAGTCCTCACGCCAATATTTTTTCTAAATACTGGGGGCCTGTTGCATCATAATAAAAGCAAAATTTCTTTCCTGAGAGACCTTGCTGCATGCAATCAAACCCTATGCATAGCACTCGTAGAAACTCACCTCAGTCCTGATATAGAGGATGCAGAAGTACACGTACCAAAATATGCCATACTGCGAACAGACAGAAGGGAAACGAGCCCACACACCAGGTCTTCCTGTCATACTCCAATTCGGTATGTGACTCTAACTGTATACATAAGACAACATAATATAGTCATATGCAATATATATTTGCCCACCGGATGCTCCAAACCACAAGAAATCCTCATGCAACTGGAACACCACGTGAGTATATTTCTTATGTGTGATTTCAACTTCTCAACGTCAAATGGCCCAGAGGACTCATACTCTCAGGAATTACTCATTGCAAACAAGCACAGGTTGAGTCCCTGCTCAACCTCACCAATGCCCCTATTCATGGAGCAAGTTATACTCAGACCAACTAGGGCGAATAACATTTTGGATCTCTGCTTCAGGAACAATATAGACATCGTTCATGATGTAAAAGTGACGCCGACATTAGTTTCGGATCGCAACATAATAGAGCTGTCTATGTTTGGGCCGAAAGTTGCCAGAGACATACAACCTAAAGGAGCACCCGAAATCTCTCCAATCTGAACTTCCACAAAGCAGACTGGAAATCGATCCAGAAAGAGATCCTCAGAGAGGATTGGCCAAAATGTCTCTCCACACCAGACATTGATATGAAACTAGAATGTTTCTTGTCTATTGTGCAAGCCATATGCCAGAAATATGTCCCAGAGCACAAGGCCACAACAAATGGGAACAAGATTCCAAGGGAGAGAAAGATCCTCATAAGACGACGGACGAAGGTTGGAAATCTCTTCAACCAATATCCCAAAAGTAGCGAAAGGTTCCGCTTAACAACAACACTGATAGAGATTGAAAAAAGCCTGCAACAATCCTATGTGAGGGAAAGAGCAGACAAAGAAGCCTGGGTTATAAAAAACATTCAGTCAAACACAAAGGCCTTCTTTCATTACGCAAAAGAAACAGCATCAGTATGCTATAAGATAGGACCCCTCTTCCAAAAGGATGACTCCCTCACAGATAGTCCAACCAGGATCAGTGAGGTACTGAATGACCAGTTCAAAAGTGTCTTCACCACCCCGCTGGAACACAGACAAGTGAACGAACCAGTGAGCTTCTTTGCCGCCTCACCTATAACCGGCCAGGCAGTTACGATGGAATACATCGGCATTAGCAAAGAAGTTGAGGTGGACGCAAACTCAACTGCTGGTCTTGATGGTTTCCCAGCAATCCTCCTCAAATCGTCTAAGCATGCCCTAGCAAAACCCTTCCAGAATCTCTTCCAGAGCTTTCTTGCAAATGGCAGACTGCCAAGCAAGCTGACGGACGGAATAATATGGCCAATCTATGAAGGTGGAAGTAGAACAGATGCCAAAACCTGTAGGCCTATCTCTCTGACTTCACACATCAACAAAATCATGGAACGGATAGTCAGAGAGGAACTAATTGCATTCCTTGAAGAAGATTATTTGCTGAGTGATACCCAGCATGGCTTTCGACCGGGTAGGAGCTGCCTGACCCAGTTCTCACAACATTATGACTGGGTGTTGAGGCAGTTACTCAAGAAATCAAATGTGGACGTAATATACCTTGATTTTGCAAAAGCTTTTGACAAAGTCGATCATGGTATGATATGCTACAAACTGCGTGAGCTTGGCGTAGCTGGAAAATTCGGAGAGTGGTTACATGACTTTCTGAAAGATAGAAGTCAGGCAGTAGTGGCTAATGGAGCCACCGCTATGAAAACACAAATAGGGAGCGGTGTTCCACAGAGTACTGTCTTGGGACCACTGCTTTTCATAGTGGTCCTCTCAGATATGCCCTCAATTACCCAGATAGCCTTCCTTGCAAGCTACGCATACGACACGAAAGTCTCGAAGAAAATACAGAAGCTCAGCGATGTTGCACATCTGCAGCAGGAGTTGGACTCAATTTACAGATGGGCTGAGGATAATAATATGCAGTTTAATGCTGAAAAATTCCAAGCCCTGCGTTACCATCGTCCAAAACTGAATATGAAACTTACAGGGTACACTGGTCCACAGGGAATTACAATCCCAGACCCTAAATCAGTGAGGGACCTGGGTATTGACATGAGTGATGATACCTCGTTCCAAGTGCACATTACCAGGATGGCGACAAAGTGCAGACGACTGGCTAGATGGATCCTGAGAACATTCAGAACCAGAGATAAGGAAACTGTGATGGTCCTCTGGAGGACTTTCGTCCTCAGCCGCCTGGATTACTGCGCCCAGCTATGGTCACCCAACAGTGTAAAATTAACAGCGTACCTTGAAGCAATCCGGCGAAGCTTCACAAAGAAGATCGTCTCTTTGCAACTGCTCAGCTACTGGGAAAAGCTGAAACAGCTAAGACTCTACTCCCTGGAGCGAAGGCGGGAAAGGTATGCACTAATATACATCTGGAAGATCCTGGAAGGAACTGTGCCAAATTTTAGCACTGAAAGCTACACGAATGCCAGAACGGGTCAACACTTTACAGTGCCAAACATCCCAGCAATGCCATCGCGCTTCAGGACCAGTTACTGCAACAGGCTGGGTTTCAGAGGCCCACAGCTTTTTAATATTCTACTAAAGAGCCTGAGGAACCTGCACAAAGTAGATGTAGGCGTTTTTAAATCGAGGCTGGACCTCTTCCTGTCGAGAGTCCCAGACAAACCTACTTCACGCTAAGAGGTGCAAATGAGGGTAGCTACATCAAACTCCATTCTACACAAAATGCCACATATTAGAGGATCTCAGTAATAACAGTGTAGCAAAACGGTGGTGTTCCAGCATGGCCACAGCTCTGAGCTGAAACTACAAAAATAACAAAAGACGAAAAAAAACATATAAATATATATATATTTTTTTATCCAGTTTCAGTACACGAGCTGTGGTCAAGCTGGTGCACCGCGATTCGGATGCTTTTTAAGAACTGACATCTTGTGCATGAGAGAGTTTGATGCCGCTGTCCTCATCGGCACCTCCTGCCGTGAAATTGGTTAATCTGGGACACTTGACAGTAAGAGGTCCAGCTTTATTTCGAAGACACTTACATCCACCCATGCAGGTTTCTCAGGCCCTTCGGGAGGATATTGAAGAGCTGTGGTCCTCTGAAGCCCAGGCTATTACAGTACCCTGTCCTATATCTTGATGGCAAATTTGGAGTCCTTGGCACTATGCAGTGGCGCCCAGTTCTAGTATTTGTGTAACTTTCGATGCCAAAGTTTGGGACAAGTATATACATATATAAATAAATAAATAAATAAATATATATATATATATATATATATTCTTTTATTTATTTTTCCATATTCAAGTTGAATCCTTTTCAAGAGTTTGCATAACTTTACTCTCTCTTCTCCATCACACCGTCATTTTCCCTTTCTCTCTTTCTTTCTCTATTGCCTCTCTCTAAATATGTAGACACTCTCCCTCTTCTCTTCCTCTCTTTCTCTGTCTCTTTACTTCACTCCATCATCCCATACTTCTTCTCTCAGACCCTGAATCTCTCTTCCCCTCTTTTCTCTTTTCTCTCTCTCTATTTCCTCTCTCTATATATAGACACAAACACTCTCTCTCTCTCTCTCTCTTCCTCTCTTCTATCAGCCACTCAATCTCTCTAAATATATAGACACACATTCTTTCTTTATTTCTTCACTACCCTCCATCACACCGTTAAATTTTTAAAAATAAATAGATAAATAAATAAATAAAATATCCATAAAAATGTCCAGAAACTGGAGGAGCTTGGAATGAATTGGCATTGTTTTTGAGAGCCTGGCGCAATGCTGAACGAGATAACCGAAGCAATATAATCACAGCTGCGCTGAAGAGCAATGGTTACACCAGAGGTTTAGCACAGATAGAACGAAATAAGCAGGAGTTTAAACGCTCCTACGCTCTCATACGACCCAACATCAGAACTCTTGATGCCATCTTTGATAATGAACACAGCAAGGATGACAAGGATAGAGGCACGGATGTAAATGAAAGATGTCACCCTCACTTGGTAGACACTCAAGAAAACAAAGAAGATTCAAGCGAGAAACTTGCCCGGAAAGTAAACCCAAGTGCAAGTGCCCTTACCACCACCAAAGCAAAACACCGTGGAGGTGAAAGGACTAAAAAGAGCAAAATCTAAAACAAACAAAAAATGAAACAGTCAAAGAAAGAATCAAACCTGATTACCCATATAACAAAAAGGATAAAAAAGAGACAGCACACACGAATGTGCAAATTCTACATGAAAGGTGTCTGCTAGCATGGAGGGGTGTGCAAGCTGCCGTTTTGCACACCAAAGACCCCGCCACACAAACATGAAACAGGGCGGAAACCACCTGCCAAAAGGAACGAACTACGCACCACCTGCCCCAAAACGGAGGTACGCAGATGTAGTGCATGCTACAAACCAGTCTTATCAACATGTTGGTGAAAGGACAGCTGCTAAACAACAATTTTTTTTATGCATGGCACAAAAGATTTCACAGCAGCTGACCTGGCTACATCAATCTCACAGATGGGACTATCCCCAATACACAAGACCACCACAGCAAATAGACTCAAGGTGGGCACCACTCGCAACAACACAGACATCACATCGATGCTCTTACTGAACATCAGAGGACTGTTAACACTTAGTAACAGGACAAAAATTCCTTTCCTGAGAGACCTTGTTACATGCAATCAAGCCTTATGCATAGCACTTACGGAAACGCACTGATATAGCAAATGCAGAAATACACATACCACAGTATGTTGTATTACGGACCGACAGGAAATAAAGGAGTCATGGTGGAGTTGCTATGTACATCCGCGAAGACCTCACACCTCAGGTCCTTTTGTCACACTCAAATTCAGTATGTGACACACTAATTGTACATATAAGACAACTCGATGTAGTTATATGTGCTACATATTACCCTCCCGATGCTCCAAATTATGTAGGCAAGTTTGAAGACTGCCTTACAAAAATAGAAGTTCTAGTTACATTAGAACAACACATAACTGTACTTCTAATGAAAGACTTCAACCTGTTCAGTGTCATATGGCCTGAGGGCCTTTCTCTCCCAGGAATGGCACGATGCAAACAAGGAAAGGTGAAGTCCCTCCTGAACCTCATCAACACTTTGTACATGGAACAAATAGTACTCCAACCAACCAGGGTAGGCAACATACTGGATCACATGGTAGAGCTGACCATGTACGGAACAAAGAAAACCATGGACATGCAGCCTACAAGAAACTCTCAAAATCTCCCCGCTTGAACTTCCATAAAGCAAACTAGAAACAAATTGAGAAAGAGATCCTAAAAAAAAACTGGCCTAAATGTCTCTCCTCACCGGACATCGACATGAAACTTAAACAATTCATGTCTGTAATGCAAGCTATATGCTACAAATGTGTCCCAGAAAGAAAGGCCACTATACACAAGAACAAAATCCCCAGGGAGAGGAAAATTCTTATGAAACAGCGTACAAAAGTTTCAAATCACCTAAACAAACAAATTAAAAGCAGTGAAAAGTCCCGCCCGAAAATAAAACTACTGGAGATTGAAAAAAATTTTCAACTCTCCCATGAAAAAGGAAGAGCAGACAAAGAAACCTGGGCTATAGACAATATAAAATCTAAGCCCAGAGGTTTCTACAAAATTTCCAAAGAAATAACTTCAGTGCACTGCAGGTTAGGGCCACTCCTCGATAAAGATGGTTCACTCACAAGAAACCCAATGAGGATAAGTGAAATACTAAATGAGCAATTCAAAAGTATTTTCACTCCACCCCTAGGGCACTTGCAAGACAGCAATCCAACTGACTTTTTTTTACCACTCCAGATATGAAAACAGAAGCAGTGATGATCGATTACATCAATATAAAGGAAGACGATAGAATAAGGGCTGTAGATGAAATGAACCCAAATTCAGCTACTGGCCCTGATGGATTCCCAGCAGTCCTTCTTAAAGCATGTAAGCGAGTTCTAGCAAGGCCACTGCAGTCCCTCTTTCAGAGCTTCTTTGCAACTGGCAAACTTCCAAGAAAACTGAAAGAGGGTATAATATGCCCTATTCATAAAGGAGGTAGCACAGCAGAGGCCAAAAACTACAGACCTATCTCTCTGACCTCGGACATCATTAAGTTCATGGAACGAATAGTCAGAAGAAAACTAAACACCTTCCTTGAAGAAAATGACTTGCTAACTGGCACCCAACATGGTTTCCGACCAGGAAGAAGCTGCCTGACTCAGCTCTTACGGCACTATGACTGGGTGCTGAAACAGCTGCTCAACCACTCAAATGTGGAAGTGATATACCTCGACTTTGCAAAGGCCTTTCATAAGGTTGATCATGGAATGATATGTCATAAACTGCGTGATCTCAGCATAGTTGGAAAATTGGGAGAATGGCTTCATGACTTTCTGAAGGATAGAAGTCAAGCGGTAGTAGCCAATGGGGCCACATCCAATGACACGCAAATAGTGAGCGGTGTTCTGCAAGGCACTGTTTTGGGACCACTACTGTTCATAATGGCCCTCTCAGCCACACAGAGAGCCATGATCACAAGTTAAGTAAATAATACAAAAGTCTCACAAGTAATACAGAACCCTGAAGACACTATGCACCTGCAATGTGAGCTGGATGAAATATACAAGTGGGCTGAAAAGAATAGCATGCAGTTTAATGCTGAAAAGTTTCAAGCCTTCTGCTATCAGCATGCAAGACTAAATGCAATACCCATTAGATACACTGATGAAGTCGTAGATAATCAGGGAAAGCACATTGATGATTAAATTTCAATTAAATATAACATTTAATCACTTGTTTTCTTTATTCAAAATTCCGACAAAACTTATGGGATGACCTGATATATATATATATATATATATATAAACATAAATGTTAAAAAAATAAATATATAGAAATATATATATATGTATAAATACATATCATGAATATATATATATATATATATATATATATATATATATAGAAAAGAGAGCACTAGGTGGACTGCTAATGTGCTAGAAGAAGATCACATGTAATGTGTCTACTAAGACCGAATTTCTGTGCAGATACTTCCGGATATATATATATATATATATATATATATATATATACAAATATGTATACAAAGAGCTGCGGAGGAACAGTGCGTAATCAAAAACATCAAACAGAACCCAAAATTGTTTTATTCTTATGCAAATAAGAATAGAACCGCTGTCTCACCCATTGGGCCATTGATCGATGATAACGACATTCCCTGACACGATGCTAAAGAAATAGCAGAAATACTGCAGAAACAATACTGCTCTGTCTTTAGTGATCCCACTGATATCGACGTAAGGGAGGCGAACGAAGTTGATTCCCAGCATAAAATCTCGGACATAACCTTCACTGCTTCAGACATCATAGCAGCAATAAATGAGGTCAAATACTATTCTGTTGTCGGCCCTGATAGATTTCCCTGCAAGTCTCCTGAAGGAATGTAGACACCAACTTAAAAAGGATTTAGATAATCCCATCAGGTGGTGCTACTAAGTTAAACATAGCCTGGGCCAATCTTTGGTCGAAACATATCTAATTTTTATTTAAGTTTATATATATAGTTACATATGTATGTGTGTATATAATTATATGATTATATATATAATTATATACATATAATTATATATATATATATATATATAATATAATTATATATTTACTTCCGGTTTCGGTGAGGAAGGACGTGCTCTTTCATTCTCCTGAATCAACCAACAGAGATTGCCTAAATCAATGAAAAACCTGCTAAAACTGACAAAATCTTACTTCTACTATGATATATCGTTAAAAAAAGAAACGTTATATACTACACGAAAAGTTTAATATTATACATTAGAATCAGTGACGCAAGCTATAGTTATCACCGAAGAAACCACGTGGTAATATACTGTCCTTCGATTGCCGCCACATGTAAGAAGAAAAACGTATTTTGGAAGAAAACTTCTTCATACAAAAACATGGATTGGAATTTTACCTCTTACGAATAAGTATCCTTCTCATTTGTTTATTTTCTTTTATCTTTGGTAAAACCGGATGAAAATTTGAGTTAATTGCTAGTGTTTGTTTTGTTTACTTTCTAAAAAAACTCACAGTGACATATATATAATCTCTACTCTTCTTATTGCGACCTCTTCGTTTTCATTGTATTCAAAAAAGAGAAATCATTATGAAACCCCTTTCTTTCACTATCGTTTCTTTTTTCTCTCTGTCTCTTTAGAATTATAAAAATTCTGTTTTTCGTTTTCCTACACATCTTCGTAACCTACTCCCACTCTCTCTTTCATACCTACCTCTTCCTCTCTCTTTACACCTACCTCTCTCCCTCTCTCTCTCTCTTCCATATCTCCCTTTCTCTCACATCCCTTCCATATCTACCTTTCTCTCACATCCCTTCATCCTTTCCTGTTCTCCCTCCCACTGTCTCTATTTTTCTTCCCATCATCTTCCTCCTACTGTCTCTACTCTCTTCTCCTCCTCTCTTTCATTCTGTCTCTCTTTCTCTTCCCCTCCTCTCCCTCATTCGGTCTCTCTTTCTCTCCCTTCCTCACCCTCCTCTGTCTCTCTAACACCCCACACACCCTCCCTCTTTCCTCATATCACCCTTTGTCTTTCCTTAATACCACCTCACTCTGTCGTTCATATCTCCCTCTCTCTTTTCCTATTCCCCCTCTGTATTTCTTTTCTACCTCCCTCAATCTTTCACTTTCTCTCTATCCTCTACTCCCCCTCTGGTTTTAAAAAAACGAAGATGGCACCAAAGTGGGAGAAGAAAGAATTGAATCTTATGTTGCGATCATGGACGATTGCTAATGGCGATCCGCCAAACAACATCACTGATGCGCTGAAAAACAATGGCTTTTGTAGAACCATTGATCAGATAGAACGGAAGAAGAATGAATTCATCCGATCCTATATGCTTATCAGACCATACATTGACACCCAGGATGTCATAATGGAAAATTATGGCAAGGCTGATAACGATAGAGAAAAGGAGACACAACCCAGAAGTCTCTTTGATCCAGTGGTTCCTCAAAAGAATAGATCCCCCATCTCTGTGAACGACCAGGCAGAAAAAGATAGGGGAGCCAAGGAAGCTGCAACTAGAAGCCCCTCAATGCCAGTGGTCCTACAAAGGAACGGAGCCCCTACCCCATTGGACAACCAGCGGAAAAAAGTTCCCACCACAAGGGAAAGAAGGTCGGGACACAAACACAAACAAGGAAGGAAGAAAAGGGAAAAGGCAAAACTGAAACAACCAAAGCCGAAACCCCAACCCACCAAACAAAAAACAGAAAACCACATGGAGGATCCAATGCAATCCAAAACCCTAGAGACGAAATTTGGAAGGCACTCAAGAACCTGCAGATTTTACCTGCAAGGCAAATGTTGGCATGGGGAAGACGGCAAAAACTGCCGGTTTGCCCACCCGACACCCCGCCAATACTACAGGGGCCTTAAGGAGAAAAACTTCTCTGAGGAAAGACAACAAATGTCTCCAAAGAAAAAAATATAGAAAAGAAGTGCGCTCTTCAGAGGTTATGCGCAAAGCAGCAGCTGAGCAAGAGGCTTTTTTTACATGGCGCAAAAGACTGTGCAACAGCTAACCTAGCTACACCAAGCGCAAACAAGGAACCTTGCCCACCACTGCGCAAGACCACCACAGTCAATAGACACGGGATGGCCTTCCCTAACGCCTGCACAGTCATCACGCCAATATCTTTACTAAATATTGGGGGCCTGTTGCATCATAATTAAAGCAACATTTCTTTCATGAGAGAACTTGCTGCATGCAATCAAACCCTATGCATAGCACTCGTGGAAACTCACCTCAGCCCTGATATAGAGGATGCAGAAGTACACGTACCAAAATATGTCATACTGCGAACAGACAGAAGGGAAACGAGCCATGGTGGAGTTGCTGTATACATCCGTGACGACTTCACACACCAGGTCTTACTGTCATACTCCAATTCGGTATGTGACACTCTAATTGTATACATAAGACAACATAATATAGTCATATGCAATACATATTGCCCACCGGATGCTTCAAACCACATAGACAAGTTTGAAATTTGCCTCACAAGAATTAAAGAAATCCTCATGTGTATATTTCTTATGGGTGATTTCAACTTCCCCAACGTCAACTGGCTCGAAGGTCTCATGCTTTCAGGAATTACTCATTGCAAGCAAAAATTGGTGGAGTCCCTGCTCAACCTCACCAATGCCCCTATTCATGGAGCAAGCTGTACTCAGACCAATTAGGGCGATTGAAATATTGGGATCTCTGCTTCACGAACAATATGGACATCATTCATGATGTGAAAGTGACACCGACATTAGTCTCGGATCACAACATAATAGAGCTGTCTATGTTTGGGCCGAAAGTTGCCAGAGACATACAACCTAAAGGAAGCACCCGAAATCTCTCCAATCTGAACTTCCACGAAGCAGACTGGAAATCGATCCAGAAAGAGATCCTCAGAGAGGATTGGACAAAATGTCTCTCCACACCAGACATTGATATGAAACTAGAATGTTTCTTGTCTATTGTGCAAGCCATATGCCAGAAATATGTCCCAGAGCACAAGGCTAAAACAATAGGAACAAGATTCCAAGGGAGAGGAAGATCCTCATGCGACAACGAACGAAAGTTGCAAATCGACTCAACCAGCATCCCAAAAGTAGCAAACAACAACACTGAAGAAGATTGAAAAAAGCAGAGCAGATGCCAAAACCTGTAGGCCTATCTCTCTGACTTCACACATCAACAAAATCATGGAACGGATAGTCAGAGAGGAACTAATTGCGTTCCTTGAAGAAGATTATTTGCTGAGTGATACCCAGAATGGCTTTCGACCGGGTAGGAGCTGCCTGACCCAGTTCTCAACATTATGACTGGGTGTTGAGGCAGTTACTCAAGAAATCAAATGTGGACGTAATATAGCTTGATTTTGCAAAAGCTTTTGACAAAGTCGATCATGGTATGATATGCAACAAACTGCGTGAGCTTGGCATAGCTGGAAAATTCGGAGAGTGGTTACATGACTTTCTGAAAGATAGAAGTCAGGCAGTAGTGGCTAATGGAGCCACCGCTATGAAAACACAAATAGGGAGCGGTGTTCCACAGAGTACTGTCTTGGGACCACTGCTTTTTATAGTGGCCCTCTCAGATACGCTCTCAACGTCCCGGATAGCTACACTTGTTAGCTACGCAGACGATACGAAAGTCTCGCAGAAAATACAGAACCCCAGTGATGTTGCACGTCTGCAGCAAGTGTTGGACTCAATTTACAGATGGGCTGAGGATAATAATATGCAGTTTAATGCTGAAAAATTCCAAGCCCTGCGTTACCAGCGTCCAAAACTGAATATGAAACTTACAGAGTACACTGGTCCGCAGGGAATTTCAATCCCAGAGCCTAAATCAGTGAGAGACCTGGGTTACTGCTCACAGCTATGGTCACCCAACAGTGTAAAATTAACAGCTAAAGATTTAGTAACAAATCCATCTCCCTTTAATTAATATTATATGTGTGTGTATGTGTGTGTGTATTTCAATTTTGGGGGATTAATCGATATGCGGGTATTCTATTTCAGATAATACAAAAAATAACCTAATGAGTATATCTGAAAGTAAAGTCATGGTATATGTTTGCACATCACGAAATTATACTTAAAGGATATAACCATGAGTTTACTTTCAGATATACTCATTATGTTATTTTTTGTATTATCTGAAATAGAATATCCGCATATCGATTAATCCCCCAAAATTAAATTAATATTGACTTTTGTCAGATACTTTGTATATTTATAGATAAATATATAAATATATGATAAAATAAGACCCCAAAGTACGATATGTAGATACATATAATGCTGTTGGGTTGATTTGGAAATTTGTCTTCCTAAATTATTTAGATTAATTATATATATGTGTGTGTGTGTGTGTGTGTGTGTGTGTGTGTGTGTGTGTGTGTGTGTGTGTGTGTGTGTATTGTTGTATTTGGGGACGGTCATGTTGTCAATTTAGCCAATGAAAACACGCATATATAGTGCCTGTGTTTCCATTGGCTAAATTATCAATACAACAATATCTGTTTCAACACACGAGTTCACATGAAAAATCTTGCAAAACGAATACATAAACGTAATAAATAAATAAATATATATATGTATATATATATATATATATATATATATATATATATATATATATATATATATATATATATATATATATATATATATATATATATATATGTATATATGTATGTGTGTGTGTATATAATATACATACATGTGTATATATATAGATATATACATATATCTATACACATATGTATGTATATACATAATGTAGGTGTATCTAGATTTAGTTATCAGAATAAATATGTTACCTACAGAGAGTGAGACAGAAATGCAGATCAACACGCAGTGCACCTGTTCTAAGAACATATGTTAGAAGTCTTTGAGGTGAAAACACCTGAAAGAAGAGGGAAAGAGCAATAAATGTTATTATGGTTGTATTAAAGAGAAGCAAATATTATTGAATTACCGTTGTGTGTTTTACATGTGGTTTATTGATCTGTATAGATCATTTATTGATCATTAAATTCACCACGTCATGAGTCTTGATCGGTAGCTTTGTAACCAAGACAATAAACAAAAGTTGGAGAATAATGAAGGCGGTAGTTGCTGGTGTAGTCAGGTATTTTAGTTTTAGATAGGAAATGGAGAGAGAGAGAGAGAGAGAGAGAGAGAGAGAGAGAAAGAGAAAGAGAGAGAGAGAGAGAGAGAGAGAGAGGGGGGGGAGTGAAAGAGAGACCAGACGAGAGAAAATAGTAAGCTAAATGGATCAGAACACTTTAAAGTATAGTAATTGTGTGTGTGTTTAGAAGTTAGAAGTCATAGAAAAATGTCTTTCAGTCTTTAGAGCATAATGACAATAAACAACGGTGTTGAGTATGAACGTTATAATAATAATAATTATTATTATTATTAGGACTGTGCTATAAGACTCCCACTTCAGGAACGAACAGGTATTTATCTAGTACAAAGGACTGGATGCTGCGACTTCAGTGCGAACATGAAAGCAGCAAAAAGTCACATTCTGTTGTCAAGGAAGCTAGAAAATTCGCGAGGGAAATTGGCATCAAACCCCGAATTAGATGAAGATCCTGAAATATCTGCTATAAAGCAAGCCAAACGAGTCAAGTAGACTGCAAAAAAGAACGAGCAGAAACAAAGTGAGAAGCGGTGAAGCAAGAAGCCCCTGCATGGACAATATATTCTCCGAAGCCAAAATGCTGATGTAGACCAAGCAACAACCCATCAGTGGCTGAAGAGTTCAGGACTGAAAGCAGAGACTGCAGGCTTCATACTTGATCACAAGATCAAAGCTTACTTACTAGAAAGTACGAGGTTAATGTTCTCCAAAACGGTACTGACCCTAAATGCAGATTCTATGATACATTCGACAAAACAGTGGATTATCTCGTTTCCGGATGTCTTGTGATGACACCAAACGAATATAAAAATCGCCACGATTGGGTAGGACAGTATTACATTGGAAAATATGTAAACACTACACAATCGGTAGCACTGCTTACTGGTATGAGCATCATCCTGAGCCAGTGGTTGAAGGTAAAATGTCACCATCCTCTGGGATTTTCCAGTCAATACTGACAGAACTCTCCAAGCTAATCGAGCAGTCATAATTATTAAGGACAGAGAAAAGAATACTTGCAGAATAATGTATGTGAGTGTTCTCACTGATGAAATTATATCTGTAAAGGAATTTGACAAACTTATTGAATTATTAGGGCATGGAATTGAAATACAGCGGAATCTTAAAGGAAAAATTATTCCTGTTATTGTAGGTGCCCTGGGTATAAAAGAAAAGGAATGCCAGAAAAATATTGTAAGTACTGGTGACATCCTTAGGAAACCTTATCAATTTAAATGTTTGTGTTGTATTATATGGAGGTATTTCTCTGGTGCCTGCGTCACTTCCTCTCGCCAAATTTTCAGTTATATTTCAACTTCTCTTGACCTTCAGTTGCCTTAAGTCGCTGAATGTGTCCCGACAAGTGATTGCATCAAACATGCAGATTAAAAGTAAATAATAATAATAATAATAATAATAATAACAACAACAATAACATACAGAAAG
>NC_142931.1:3619793-3629793 GCF_046866305.1 Octopus bimaculoides
GTTACAAACATCGACAGTAACAGCAACAATAATAACAACAAAAGCATCAATGACGACGGTGATGCTGACGACGACGGTGACGACGACAACGATGATGACGACGGTGACGACGAGAACTTCGATTATGCCGACGATGACGACGATGACGACAATAGCTTTTAGTAGCAACGACAATAATAACCAACGAATAAAAAATATAGGACAACCTTAAAACACAGAAAAAAGTTTGCTACAATATTGTGCAAAAAGGACACTAACAAATCCGATTCAATATTCACTGCTTAATTTCTTGCAATTAACTTAGCACAGTTAAGTAATTCTCTATAGACAAGTTTTTCAGCTAATAATAATAATAATAATAATAATAATAATAATAATAATAATAATAATAGTAATAATGATGATGATGATGATCCTTTCTACTATAGACACAAGGACTGAAATATTGGTGGATAGGGGTTGCCGTTTTCACTGACCACAATACTCGACTGATGCTTCTTCCAATGACCCCCGAAATTATAAAAAGTCGATGTCAGCTGAATTTGAACTGAGAATGTAGAGTCGGAAAAAATGTAGCTAAGCATTTTTGCTCTATGTGCTAACGATTCCACCAGTTCGTCGCTTTCTTTAGTTAATCACCCCGAAAATTTCGGGCCTTGTACCTAGAGTAGAAAAAACATAATAACGATACTGGTCAGTGCTATACAGAAATTAACTACGTTTTAGTCCTTCTAATTTCTTTATGCAATGAGGAAGTTCATCTGCATAATAATGTAACCAAAATCAGTTCCTAAATAGTGAGGGATATTTGAATAAAGATACTTTAAAGTATTCTGCCTAAAGTTCTTTTTTTCTTTCTTTCTTCGTTGACAGTTAGGAAACGAAACACCAGCATTTTATGTTTCCTGTTGTATCAGCATGACTAAATCGTCTTTTAAAGTAAGTGAAACCAGTTACATATCTTTATGAAAATATAAACTCTTTCTAACTTTTATCCATATTCTCAGGTAAGACATTAAACTATATCAGGCAGTGAAGCACCAACACGCGTGGTCAAGAATTTCTGAGGAGTGGGATTTACAGTCACCACTACTCACAGGTCTTCTCTGGCCTGGTGTGGTAGTGCATGTTGAAGATCCTAGTTAGGGGTCACATAACAAAAGATAGTCCTGCTGTTAAGGCATATAGGAGTCAGAGGGGAGCTGGGCCCTATGCGTATGTGTATGTATGTATATATATATGATTACAGGTGTTTGCATGAGCAAAATCAGAGTACTAGATACATAGTGCAATATATATGTATATTTCGAACACTCATTGTTATACCGTGTGTGCTCGTGCATAGAATGCGCATGTATATAGTCCGTTATTAATAATACATCATGTCTTACCTTAAGACAATAAATTCTACCATTTCCTAAATCATAAGTGGCCTGTATAATGTTAATGTGTGGAGAAGTGTTGGCTTTTAGATTAAATGAGGATCTCTTTATAGTTAAAGATGTGTTATTCTGCTGGATAGTAAAAAACAAAAAATAACTAAGTTAAAGGGGGAAATGGGTGGTTGACTTCGAGATAGAATTTTAGTAAGGAAATTTCAGTTAAAGAGGTGAAAATAAAATGCATGAGAAATGAAATACGTAAATAAAATACGTAATGATATAAAGTGTTTCTATGCCATTACTGCGTTTGATGAGCTGGAAGTGGGAAAGGAAATTGAGAGAATGATTGTTATTGATAAATAGTCTGACATTGTTCCATGCTGCTGCGTGGAAATGAAAATGGAAAATTAACATATATATGATTTATAGACAAGGCTAATGAGGGAAGGACCTATGGTTGTTACGCTAAATAATGAGCTATCGATCCTTTCAATCAATTATTGGTATTATCCTTCAATGCTTCAGAAGGTGCTTGTCGATGTTTTCTTATTTATCTGACATTTAAACAGGTTGCAGAATATTATTAAGTTCTTGTCAGTTATTCATAAGCTGTAACTTTAGCAACATTTCTGTGTGAGCTGCATACACTATGCAGAAATCAGTCTCATTTTCCTTCAAACTCTTCATACGTGCTCTGATCAATAAGTATCCGGACTGTTGCCATAATAACGAAGCTAAAGCATGCAGAGTGAAGACGCTTGACACAGATTGACCTTCACCTCTGCTGTGCATTTCCACTAAGTTTTAACGTTCTAGCTCACTTCCGTTGTTTACAGGAGTGCTTGGAAGGAAAGCGTGTAGGATGTGATTGTCACATTGAACATGACAGAGAGAGTTGAGCGGAAAATCTGCATCTAATTTTGCCAAAAGCTTAGCGATACCTGCTTAGAGGCCTACGCAAAGTTTTCAAACATTTTTCATCGTTCTCAACACAATCAAAGAGATCTTATGCAATTGAAAGCAAAGTGTTTTTTTTTTTTTTTGATTAGTTGAAAGCAGTTTTGGCACAAATTTTGCAGACACGCATCTCATACCCAAATCTTTTGTTGATAATGGACTGAACCGATCCATAACTAATCTTCACATCCTCTGATAACTCACAGATGGTGCTTTGACGATTTCCTTCCACAGCTGCACGCACATCAGCAATGTTTTTCTCAGCTCTGCTGGTTTCCAGGCCTCCCAGAAAGTTGGTCACTATCGACATTTTTTCGGCCATCTTGGAAATGTCTGAACCACTCGTACACTTGTATGTGGCTCATACTCTCCTCCTCTCCATACACTTTCTGCAACTTTGCGTCGGCCTCTGAGCAGGTATTGCCATGACAACGTTCTCTGTCATGGTCAATGCGACGATCACTCGCTACACACCTTTCTTCCAAGCACTGCTGTAAACAGCGGAAGTGAGCTAGAACGTTAAAACTTAGTGCTCATGCACAGCAGAGTTTACCGTCAATCCGTTCTAAACAGCTTCTCTCTGCGTACTTTAGTTTCGTTACTATGGCAACAGTCCGGAAACTTATTGATCAGACCTCGTATATTTGGTTAAGTTTTGTTTTGTTTCTTATTTCTGTATTTCTGGAGGAAGAAACATATTTGAAGTATCGTTGTTTAAATTAAACTTCAATCACACACACATACACACACACACACACACACAACGATTTCAACTTCATATTTAATCGCTTCAGTTTTGCATAAATGATTAATGCTGCATACACATTTCGACTCATTTCATTGGTGTACGTCATGTTAAGGTTCTTATGTCGGTATTCAAATACCAAGTGTTTGTGTCTGTGGCTGTATGTGTATGTGTGTAAAAAAGAGAGAAAGTGTAAGAAAGAAAATGGGGGTGAGAGAGGGAGAGAGAGAAAGAGAGAGAGGGGAGGAATATATATGAGTGCGGTTTCTCATGTCAATGTGAGCTTCATACCGTCATTACGTCGGAATGTCACCAATGTTTTACTTGTTACAAATTATAAACAATCGTGTTTTATCGAGTTCTCATCTTTGCAGGAATATTCCAGCATTTCAGAATAAATTCTCGACTGAATTATATCTCTATTTTTTTTTTTTTTTTTTGTATTCAGAGAGATCCTTACTTTCCAACGACTTCTCTTCTTCACACAAGTGTCAAAAAGCCAATACTTATTTATAAATATTTTATAGTAGAGTTATATTAGTATTTTGTGTTTCATCCAGTGATTATTGTGATAACTTACGATTCTGTACATTAAAATATCAGACATGCAACTGAAAACAAAAGACATTCGACTTAAAGTCGACTTAAGGCACTAAAAAAATATTTCAAAACGTTGACAATGAAGGGGTCCATATTCATTATGTGTGAATATAAAACATTTTTACCTTTTGAATTTTCAACAAAAGATTTTAATAAATTGTGTAACCCAATTATAATAGACCATTTGCAGACACAAACTCTAATAGATCGATGAAGCAGATAACACTAGTGTGACTTATCGATGACAACACATTTCTTCAAACTATTTGAGTATTTTTCTTCTATTTGAAAAGAGGATTTTTTCCCGAAATGCAGGATCATAAAACAAACTATATAAAGTAATACCATATTTTTTCTCATTGTTTCCAAGCACCTCTTTAAACTCCTTACTTGTATTGCTCAAGAGTTTTTGAGAAATGGATGAACAACGTAACATAAATGAATTGAGAGATAAACCGGTTATAAAAGGAAGCAAATGTGGTTTGCAAGAGAGAAGACTGCGTTGGTGTGCAGATGCAAATGGAGGATGACAGCTGCCTAAGTGCTGCTGAGTGAATGGCTACCGTAGAAGAAGGAGAAAGATTTGAGACGTGGTGACGAAAAACGATAAAAGCGATATTACAACAAGCGAAGGCGACGACTGAGGGCCGTATCGACTGGCGATATGCAGTGCTACATAAGATCATTTACCCCAACCTATTTCCAGTGGTACACCTGTCTTATAACCTCGCGTCATCCCATCATCTCTCCTAGCCACCATATATCACGCAACTTGGCGTATGCAGTCTGAATCCAACCGTACTCCACCATACTTTCCTTCTCTTCCTTTTGCATCATAATGCTTGAGCTCGGACGAGCGAGGGATTGCTCTCTTACAACCTTAACTCACTCTCCCGAAATCTTTTGTCCTTATGCTCTCCTCTGTTCAGCTTCTTAATCATGATTCTCTGACAATGTGCTCCGGCACCTTTTCTCCTGCCTCTTCCACTTGTGTTACTCTCTTCAACATTACACCCTGACGACATAAATCCATTCCTCCCATCATACCATCTTTTTCCCCACACGTCATCTAAAGCCATTTTCTCTCTATCTCTCTATCTACCAATCTCAATCAATTTACCTGTCTGTCTGTCTATCTGCTTGTCTGTCTGTCTGTCTGTCTGTCTGTCTATCCCTCTGCTTGTCTGTCTATCTATGTCTCTGTTTATCTGTCTATCTATCTGTCTATTTGTCTGTCTGTCTGTCTGTCTATCTATTTATCCATCTATCTATCTATCTATCTATCTATCTATCTATCTATCTATCTGTCTGTCTATCTATTTATCCATCTATTTGTCTGTCTATCTATTTATCCATCTATTTGTCTGTCTATCTATTTATCTATCTGTCTGTCTGTCTGTCTGTCTATTTATCCATACATACATCCATCTGTCTATCTATCTATCTATCTATCTATCTATCTATCTATCCATTCATCCAACTAAATATCTATCTGTAACTCCTACCAGTACCTCAGGTAAAGCCATCACTCTCTCTCCCTCTCTCTCTCTCTCTCTCTCTCCCCCTCCCCCTCTCTCCCACCTGGTCTACCCTTCTGTGGTGGAGGCTTTTATTTACTTTGTGCGTTATGACGAGTCCTCACTAGGGCTAGTGGCACGAAATAGCACTCAAGACTGCTGATGAAGGTACAAGATTTCAAGGCTCAAAACTTTCCCTCGTATTTGCAAATATAAATAAGAATTTAATATAAATAATATATATAAATATAAAACAAGTAAAAGATATGCAATTTAAAAATATAAATAAAGATATAAATATAAACAATATATATATATAAAAGTAAAAATATACATATACATACATATAAGAATAGAAAAAAAATGATATATACATATTTAGAGACATTTTAAGATCCACAAAGATCAGAACTTATCTGCAGCTCTTGGTGGTCCAAATTGGATGCGCAATCTATGTGGGTGTCTTTTCAAAACATTGTCTGGTTTTAAAAGCCACATCAGATGCCATGATGGATCTAAAGCGTAGGTGCAGGAGGTGGTCAAACTCTGCATAAGGAATACACAACCACCATGTGTGTATTCATGTACGGGTGTTGGCATGCAAGCTTATATCTATGTCCGTGTGCATGCGAGCTTGTGAGTAGACATGCATGTATTTATGCACACGAATGTATGCAGGTATGTGTTCGAACAGGATGCGAGTATTCGATGACTCTTATTTCTTTAAACTGGATTCTTTACCCTCCCACCCACCCCATCAATCGAGTTTCAAGTTCTGTTGAAGATCGCAATGGCGATGGGCGGGAGGAACTAAAGTATGAAATTCAACTAATTTTATGCTCATCTCATCATTAAAATCATTATCAACATCAACATCATCAACATCATCACTATGGTCATCGTCATAATCAACAGCTTCTTCTTCTTCTCGTTCTTCTTCTTCTTCTTCTATACGGCTACGGCGTCTTATCCTCCTCTTCTCTCTCTCTTCTTCCTCTTCCTAACATTATCTATAATCCCTCACCTGTACCTCGTTCTTTCTCGCTAAACATCACATATATTATAACATATATATTATATTATATTATATTATAATATACATTAATACACCCACTAATCACTTCTCCTACATTTCGCACACCACAAACTCTGAACATACTCCTCAACATTCTGATGAGATCTGCCAAACCACTGGCTTGATTGAAACGTACGTAAATGACTATTGCATAACATACACAATGACTCACTACATAACCTCAAACTCCACAATGACTCATTACATAACCTCCACGTAATAAAACAACTACTAACTAGTCCAACAGTATTGCTTTTTCTTGTATTTGTTGCTCCATTCTCCACATATACATATATATAATTATAATTATATTATAATTATAAGTATTAATTATAATACTTAACACTACTTACATAAAACTAAATAGGAAAACATTTGTGAACAACACATTTGCACTGTAGAGAATATAGTAGAAAACCTGATCAATGGTGAAGTAATAGCGGTTATGCAGTTTAATATTAAAATGAATCCATCGCAAATATACGTCAGTCATAAAAAAGGTCATAAATATCTGACAAATGACGTATGACTCTACCGTTCAAAATTAAAGCTCTTGTTAATCACATTGGTCCTGGCCCTAATAAAGAAGCTGCAACACGCGCTAGCACCACTTCGTCTTGAAGATTTGACTGTGAACGTTTAGGAAGATTGATAATAGATCTAGGAAATTTATTTCTCTATGCCAACTCTAAGGAACACACACGAAAATATTGAGTAGATTTTCAGTTGTTCGTTAAAATCAAGGAACACACACACACACGCATAAATATATACATGCATACTTACATCCACACACGCACGCGCGCGCGCGCAGGATTGGCTGTGTGGTTAGTAGCTTAGTTACCAACCACATTGTTCGGGGTTCAGTCTCACTGCGTGGCACCGTCGGCTAGTGTCTTCTGCTATAGCCTCAGGCCGACCAAAGCCTTGTCAGTGGATTTAGTAGACGGAAACTGAAAGAAGCCCGTCGTATATATATATATATATATATATATATATATGAATGTGTGTATGTGTCTGCGTTTGCCCCCCTCCCCCACCGCTTGACAACCGATGCTGGTTTGCTTACGTCCCCGTAACATAGCGGTTCGACAAAAGTGAGTGATAGCATAAGTACTAGGCTCACAAGGAATAAGTCCTGGGGTCAATTTGTTCCACTAAATGCGGTGCTCCAGCATGGCCGCAGTCAAATGGCTGAAACAGATAAGAGTAAAAGAGTATATACATACATACATAAACACGCATATACATACACGCATCAAGAGAAAGTATTATAAAATCCGTCGTATTTCTCTCCTTTTTGTTCCCTACAAAGTTTTCTTCGTTTGTTTTCACTTTGCATATTTCTCTTGGATGGCTGACAGAGTGGAGATGCTCTTCGTTCTGCCAGGAAAATCTACTTCTTTACTCTTTTCTTCATACAAAACACATTAGTTATGTTCAGCTAAGATGCTGCAGAAAAAGCCATTAGAGTTTTCTCAGGTAAGTATAGTTTTTCTTTGTTTTTTTTGGGGTTTTTTTTCTGTTCCTTTATATTCTTATATATCGGAAATGACATCATATTAGTACATACGTACGGATTCACACTATAATTTATAAAGATGAAAACATACACGCACGCGCGCACAAACAACATGTGTGCGTGGGTGTGAGTAGATATAAGGTGTGTGTATATATATATATATATATATATATATATATATATATATATATATAATGTGTGTATATATATATGTGTATATATATATGTATACATATATATATATATGTGTGTATATATATCTGTAGATATATGTATATATGTATGTATGTATATATACGTATATGTATATACATATATATATACATATATATATATACATAAATATATATACGTACATATATATATATATGCATATATATCTGTATACATATATGTATGCATATATATATATAAACATATAGATACATATATATATAAATACATATATGTAAATACATATATATAAATACATATATGTAAATTCATATATGTATATATACATATATATATACACAGACATATATATGCATATATACACATGTAATGACACATATATATATATATATATATATATATATATACACACATATATACACATATATATACACACACACACACATATATATATATATATACACAAATGTATACATATATATATACATATATGCATATATACATATATATATATACATATATATACATATATGCATATATATATATATACATATATATACATATATACATATATATACATATATACATATATATACATATATACACATATATATACATATATACATACATATATATATATATATATATATATATATATATATATATATATATATACACACATATATATATATATTTATATATATATGTATACATATAAACTATCAATGCATTATGTATTTTCTACATACCTTTACCTTCTCATCCAATTCTATTTGTCTCTCACCTGTTCGTCATTTCCTTACCACACACACACACGTATACATATATATATGTGTGTATGTGTGTGTGTGTGTGTGTGTGTGTGTGTGTGTGTGTGTGTGTGGAGGCCCAGTGGTCAGGGCAGTGGTTTTGCAGTTGTAGGATCGCGGTTTCGATTCCCAGACCGGGCGTTGTGAGTGTTTATTGAACGAAAATACCTAAATCTCGACGAGTCTCCGGCAGGGGGGGGGCGACACCTGCTGTACTCTTTCATTCTGTGTCACGCTGAATCTACCCGAGAACTACATTAAGGGTGCATGTATCTGTTAAGTGCTCAGCCACTTGCACATTAATTTCACGAGCTGGCTGTTCCGCTGATCGGATTCATCTGGAACCCTCGTCATCGTACCTGCCGACGGACTGCCGCGATATATATACATATGCGCACATATATTCTCCATTTCTGGATTAACAATCATACCAATTTTCAAGTGTTCCCCTTAAAAATGTTGGTGATCCGTCTCCAAGTTGCATGGCATTACCCATCCAAAATGGAGTAGCTTGAAACCACTGGTACCATTGTCAATCCCAAAATAAAGACAATATTTATCTACCAAACGCACTGTTGGGTACTCAGATCGTAACTATCCTATCGTTTATATATATATATATATATATATACACACACACATATATTATGCGTGTGTGTGTATATAGATAGATAGATAGATAGATAGATAGATAGATATTGACCAAACTTGTCTCAGTGATATATTAAAGTTAACTGCGCCACCTGTAGAGTCATTTTTAACTCACGGGTTACGGCATCATGGCTCAGTGAAATAGGGATTTGTCGAATGAAATGTTTCGTTATAGATGGTATGTTTGGTTTCCAATTTGAAAAACTTTGATCTGATTTTGTTTGAACGTGTTGTGATCTTTTTCTTTCTTGATGTGTTTTGGGATTACATTAGAGTTGGGCTTTTTGAGGAAAATCTCTGAGATTATTGGATGCCATGAGGGGGTTTCTTGGAGGAAGAAATTCTGGGTGTTTCACTTTTCTAAATTGTAGAAGTTCAAGTAATTCCCCATTTAACAGCTGTTGCTTTTGGCCACCATGCACACACCCATACATCTCCCCCTCCTCCCCACACACACACATAATGAATTACTCATCACTCTGAGTTTTCTCGCCAAGTGACGTCTTCCAACACGACGTTGCCTGAAAGGACTCACGTCGTGACAAAACTCTGAGTAGCGACAAAGCTA
>NC_142931.1:3634327-3774327 GCF_046866305.1 Octopus bimaculoides
AAACGACAAGTGTAAATCTCCATTGTTAATACAGGATAAAGCTGTGGCAACATATGGCAAAAATAAATTCTGAAAGACTATCTTTTTCTGGAATCTTCCATGTTGACAAGCAAAATTATTTCCCTGTCTTAGAATTATTCGTTTGTCTTTTATTTTAATCTTTTGTCTTCATTTTCCACTTGGATTCTGTTTGCCAAGATTTGCATATCTCTCACATTCGGCATCTGTCTATTTAAAGCTGTTTTAAAACCGAAGATATTTAAGCAACAAGTTGCGCTTCTTCCATAAGGACCGCCTTTTGTAGAAACTTTTCTCCAATGATATTTCAAAGCAAAACTTTCCTTACATTGATAATTTTATTGTGAGATGAGCGAAGCAAATGGGGAACAGAATAATGTTCTGGGGTTGGTCGAAGGCGGAGATGTTTTAATATGGTTTTGACTATTATTGTTCTTACAACAACACCCTCTTTCTTCAGTGACTTATGCTGGCTCTAAACACCCATGGGTGGTCATGGTTAGACTCTTATTAAACATAAAAATGTCTGATCAAGGTTGACCCGGAGGTAAAAACTACTACATGGGTTTTGTAACGAGAAAGTTTGAGTTCAGCATGGCGCCGCTCTGTATTATACGATGTTTCAGTCCCCTTTAGCAGCGAACGATGCCTGTACTCACCTAATTTTATCCTTTGAGCCCGTAACACCGGTTTATCGGTGGATGGTTTATTTTTCTCTACACCGTAGCACAAGTAGTGTGCCAGGTATATGGGAAAATAAGGTTCAGCAGATCAGAGTTCAAAGGGTTAAACGAGAGGCAGGGTTGTTTGTCTTTTTAATACATTTATTGGTAACAAGAGAAAGCAAGGTCGAACAGTCATCTTGGAGATAATAGTGATAGTCTTGGTGGTGAGGTCATAAGGCCGAAAGTAAGAAGAATGCCGAATTTCGTGTGACCTGAAAATCACAAAACCGAAATCTTGAAAGACGGAATACTTACAATACCAAATTTTGAAATATTTTAGGGAAAAATATGAAAATAAACCTTAAAAAGAACATTTAGTTTTAAAATGGAGTTTATTCGAGAAACATAGCATTTACTTTCTTTTATGCTATTTCTACTCAAGGCACAAGGCCTGAAATTTTGGTGGGGAGGAGGCTAGGCGATTGCATCAATCTCAGTGCTCAATTGGTATTTATTTTATCGACCGGCGTGCTAGCGATTCTTTTCTACTCTAGGCACAAGGTCTGAAATTTTGGGGGAGGAGGCCAGTCGATTAGATCGACCCCAGTACGCAACTGGTACTTAATTTATCGACCCTGAAAGGATGAAAGGCAAAGTCGACCTCGGCGGAATTTGAACTCAGAACGTAAAGACAGACGCAATACCGCTAAGCATTTCGCCCGGTGTGCTAACGTTTCTGCCAGTTTGCCACCTTATGCTATATCAAAATGATAAAAGCAATCAAAATATAGCGAGTATATTCAGTTAATAAAAATACTAAGAAGAAGAATTTTCAAATTGTGGCACAAGGCCAGCAGTTTTAGGTGTGGAAGGAGTTATATATTTAAAACCCTTCCCACTGTCTGAATTCCATCAATATATGCTGGTGGAAAAAATTGCATTCACTTTCTCTAGAAATTAATAATGAAGGAGTCGCAAGACTTTTGAAATTTTAGTCAATCAGAAACTTCCATTGCCGGCATACAGGAAGTTGCAATTTCCGAATGAAAGTATTACGGAAACATGATGAAATGAACAAAATTTAACGAAAGAAGATGAAATTGGGAAAAATGGGAAAATTTAATGAAATGCAATTAAAATTTTATATAACCTTTAAACATGAATCCTTAACCTAACGCTACGTTTTTATACTTTTCCACAAATTTACGATATTCGCTCTTCAAACGTTCGTTTTTTTTTTCGTCTTAAAATGTGTTTAACAAAGAAACCGAAACTACAGCTTGCTACACTTGTTCAAAGAATCTGGCTGGCCTTGTACCAAAATTAGAATTATTACGTAAATAAATATGCTAATCATAACTCGTCTTTGTTATTCTGATATAACATAAATCTAAGAACTTAATAATAAACTTCTTTTAAGAACCATAAATGTCTTATAAGACTGTTTCCACATCATTTTCTCCAAAACTATTTCAAAAGTTGGTCTTTTGAGCATTCGATCTAAAAGCTTTCGGAATTCAGACAATTACGTCATTTGAAAATCTGTTTCCCTCGTCCGGTCTTCTCTCGTCCGGTCTTCTCTCGTCCGGTCTTCTCTCGTCCGGTCTTCTCTCGTCCGGCCTTCTCTCGTCCGGCCTTCTCTCGTCCGGCCTTCTCATGTTGTTGACGACGACAATGTTTCGCAGGACTCTGGTTGTTGTTTAACCCTAGGTTAGTCGTGATTGATACATTTATGATAAAAGGCGTCCCACTCATGATCATTTCTTAATGCATCAAGGACTATATTAATGTGTTCTTTTTCAAAGCGATAAGTTCCTTTCTGTAGGGTGAATCTGCACTATTTTTAGCAGGACTAACGACCTCATAAGGGCCTATCAGAGGTAGGTGGTGGTGGTGGTGATGATGGTAATAATGGTGAAAGTAGAAGTAGCAGTGGTGGTGGTGGTGGTGGTGGTGGATATTGTTGATATGAACAATGTAGACTCGTTGGCTGGAGGTGTGTTTAAAGTGTGTGTGTGTGTGTGTGTGTGTGTGTGTGTGTGTGTGTGTGTGTGTGTGTGTGTGTGTGTGTGTGTGTACACGCACACAATGGAAGGTGGAGTTTCGTAGTTGATATAATAAGGAAAGAAACAGCCGGTGCTGTAAAGACAGCTGAATTAAGACAGAAATCAATTATGGGGGAGGGGGGTTATCGGATCGAACTGGCTAAAGTTTAAGTAATTGTTGCTGTACAAAGTGATTTTTAGGCTTCGATGGACGAACGAAAGGTAAGAAAAAAAAAAAAGAGAGAGGGTTTGAACATGGGGGTGGGTCGGCGGATGGGATAGGAGTGAGTTGCAAAGAAAAGACAATAAGAAGCGTATGAAAGCAACAATGAAGATATCGGGGTAGATGGGGTGTTGGAACTGGACTGGGTGGAAAGGAAGTAGATTTGGTTAAATCCACATAAATCGGTGAAGAGATTACGGAGAAGTAAAGTTGGATAGGTGGTTGGATGAGGCGCGCATGCAAGCCTATATATATATATACGTACACACACACACACACACACACACACACACGGATGCGTGGAGGGAATGGAGTGAATGTGTGTAGAAATGAGGGAGGGTGTATGACGAGATAAAGAAAATGTGTGACAGTATATAATGACAATGTATTAATGTGGATCAGAGAGAGAGAGAGAGAGAGAGATAGAGAGAGAGAGAGAGAGAGAGAGAGAGAGAGAGAGAGAGAGAGAGATAGAGAGAGAGAGAGAAACGATTTCTCTATTCTGTCTTGAAACAGAAATACTCATTAGAGGGAGACGGTGGAGGCGGGGGATAAATTAGTGAGGTGGATGTAGGGAGGGAGAAGAGGAAGAAACTGAGATGAAGAGTGAGAGAGAGAGAACGAGGTATGTGGTAAATGGAAAGGTGAACAGTAAATAAAAACAAACCGGAGAGGAAGTACGAAAGAGAAGGAAGAGGTGGACTTTGTTTAAAGTGTTTGTATACACACACACACACCTGCCAACCTATTACTATGAATGAAGGTATGAGAATGTGTGTGTGAGTTTGCGAAGGTGCAAGGGACAAAGAGTAAAACTTGGGAAAAAAAAACATTCGTTACACGTGCGCACGCGCACACACACAATGAGAAAGAAAAAGAAAGAAAACCAAGCATGGTGTAAAAATCGAAGCTAGTTTCAAAGTGATCGACTAAAGATTTAGTAATTATCTGCTGAGGCGATTTGTTCTTTAGTTGTTGTTCATTGTATTGCCGGATGTTGGGACAATTTCCTTGATATATTGCATTTCAACTGATGCCAACCAATTCCAGCAACAGCTGGCACCGAACACTTATCACCAACATCTCCTTACGCCCCACCCCTCCCCCCACGCTTCCTTAATGGTGGACAGCTAAAGAATGCATGCAATATATAAATGGTTGCACGTATGTGGGTATGTGAGTGCGTTGCATAATCCAAATAACTGGATAAAACTCTACCGGAGGTATTGAGTACTCTTTGTCTAGTTTGTGAAACGAAAATGCGCATCTGTATATGTATAGCTGGGTAGACCGAAATTCTCTTAAACCTTAGTCTCAAAGTTCTCTTCGTAGCCTCGCTCTCAGTAACCAACTAAACCCTCACCATCCACTCTGAACAGATGCTCAGCCCTCAACCGTTGCGATTTGTAACCCTGTGAGTTCATGTATTTGAGCGATTCACATTTTTTTTTTTCTTGGAGAGTTTGTTGCGTGGTCTAGGATTCGGGAAGTACCGATGAGCCAGTGCTGCATTGTTAGTGGTCGGTCTTATTACAAGAACGATTCATTTTAATCTTTTCTTTCATATAATCACGATAATGGTGTGTCGTATGTAAAACTCTTTCTTGAGAAAGTTTTTCTACGCTTGTTCCGCAATGATATCTGATGTAAATAAAGTTAACATTTCAATTTTAAAAAAATTACTTTACGTATATCTTTAAATTTTACGGCACGCAGACTACCATTCTCTTTGTCTGTTTCTCTCTTTCCTCTCACTCTTTCTCTCCCTCTCCCCCTCTCCCCCTCTCTCCACATGTAAATTCTGAGGTTTCTTGTTTAGAGGAATAGTCAGACTACTTAAATATGCTCCTTCGGGTTATTTTGTCAACGTAATGAAATCATTGACTCGTTGTCTTAAAACAAGTCTACATTACATTCCAAAAAATTAACAGTAAATTCGAGAACCATCCCAATAATTTTTATTCTGATAAAACAACTTTATAGTTTACATGAAGTATTGTTTATCTTACAGTATTACCTATATATGTGTGTGTGCGCGCGTTGTGTAGATAGAATGCCTTTGATAGCACTTCTTCACCTATAAAACAGGATATTTACTATTTTACACTTTACTCATGCAAAGCAAACAGTATTAATTATAATATTACAAATTTGGGATTTCACCAATAGGACCACAACTTCAATTTCAAGACAACCTTATTTTCTGGAGTACACATAGAAAGTTTCAACTTAGAGCGCTCCGAGTTAAAGCGTCGTCCAAATCAATTTTACCTTTCATCCTTTCAAGGTTAATAGAGCAAAATACCCACCCAAGGTGGTGGCTTGGCGGAACTGTCAGACTGGCGGCATTTATTCCGCCTGTTTGTTTACTGAGTTCAAATCCGGCCATGGCTAAATTAAGAGGTAGACTTAACCGTAGACTTAATGTTAACACTACTATCTGGCCCCTTGGGTCCCTTTAACTCTGTTGCTAACGTTCAAACCTTCCTCCCTCTCGACCACCTATTAACGCTGAAAGCCTTGTGATTGGTTTTATGGACACTCCCTTTCCTCGTGGTAAAAAGATATTTTTAAAAAAACTACACAAAGGTAGCGTTAAAAGCAAAATTTACAGCAAACTTTTATTGAAGATCTTTCAAAGAAACCAAAACGGATTCAGGAAAAATCGATCAACTATCATACGGATCTTAGAAGTTGGGAGAATTATTGAAGAGACCAGGAGAAAAAAATCTACCAGAAGTTTTATTGTTTGTTGACATTCCAAGTTTTCAACTCCGTATATTGAAGTGAAGTGGAGCAAATATTTCTTGCATGCGCTATGCCAAAAGATACAGAAGTAATGATGCTCTAGAGCTAAAGTTCGATCACCGAAAAAAATAAAAACACAGATTTCTTCGACATCAATGCAGGTGTCTTAGAAGTCATTACTCCAGAACCATACCAATTTCGCACCTGCCTCGATGACGTCCTTTGTATCTCTAAAGACAAAAAGACAAAATTAGACATTTCATTTCATGGTTATAGAATCATCCTCCCCTTTGCTATCCAATTGCAACAATAACAGATACAGATTGTGCTAAACATGGCGTTCTATTGACAGACCGCGTCTCAAAAGATACCTCACCCTTTTTTTACATGACCATGAGAAAACATCAGGAGATATCATTCGTCATTTTAAGTGAATATATCTGTTCCAGTCAGGATTCAACAAGCACAGTTAATCAAAACAGTCTAAATTTTGTAGATACTTTCCTAAACTTAGATTGCATCATCACATCTATAGAAAAGGATGTTGAAACTCATCTCGGCAAAAGTTTGGTGGCCTCGCTGCTATCTGGAATTCATCGATTTCAAAGGATCTTGATTTCAATTGGATCTGTGAGAATTTCTTGGTCAACAAGAAAGCAATGGACTATAAGGATAGCATCAAGAATCTACTGAAATGTTACTTAACAATAATGGGTTATCGCATGTCACTGGAAGTTCACTTCTTGGACTCTCATCTGGATTTCTTCACAGACAACCTTGGAGCAGTGTCTGATGAACATGGGGAAATATTTCACCAGGTCATTTAGTGCTATGGAGAAATGGTACCAAGGCTTCTGGAATGACAACATGTTGGCTGACTACTACTGGACACTTTACCGTGATCAACATTTGCTAGTGTGTGTGTGTATACACACATACACACACACACACACACACACACACACACACACACACACACACACACACACACACACACACACACACACACACACACACACACATATTTGTAGTAGTTATGTACTTCCATATATTTGTTCAGGTTATCTACCGTAATCCATCATAGTCCACTGTTAATCCGTCGGTTACGACGACAAGGGTTCCAAGTGATCTGATCAACAGAACAGCCTGCTCGCGAAATCAACGTGCAAGTGGGTGAGTACGCCACAGATACGCAGGTAGATTCAGCTTGACACAGAATGTGACAAGGCTGGTCCCCTTTGAATTACAGGTACAACTCACGTTTTCCAGCTGAGCGAACTGGCGCAATATGAAATAAAATGTCTTGCTCATGAACATAACGCACCGCCGGGAATCGAACTCAGGACCTAATGACTGAGTCGAAGACCCTAACCCTATGCGCCTTCACCTTGATCTACTAAACAAGCGTCTACAGTCATTTCAAACCCTCGGTGATTTAGCGACAAACAATTGTAAATCTTTGCATAATTATAAACATATTAAATGGTCACGTGATTTAATCACAGCATTCCATTGGTGAGAAAGTTTTCGGGGAATTGCGTCAAAACTTGTTTCCAACCTATCAAAAGACGTCTGTTTAGGCTCTTTCTTTGTTTTATAAGAACTTCTGACTTCATAGACTTTCTCAGTGGTCAGCACTTTTACAGAACTCGACAGAAAAATCTTCCTTCCAACTTCTTCCATTGACAAAAGACGGACAGTCAAACAGCTACCTATTTCCGTTTTGCTATTTTGTTTTGCTTGACCCGACACCGACCTCTGCGACTATTGATAACCCGGAAAAATAACACGTTATACTGGTAATCATACCGCCAAGTACTCAAGCCTGGAATCTCTCTATCTCTTTCTTTCTCTCTCTCTCTCTCTCTCTCTCTTTCTTTCTCTCTCTTTCTTTCTCTCTCTCTCTCTCTCTCTTTCTTTCTCTCTCTTTCTTTCTCTCTCTTTCTTTCTCTCTCTTTCTTTCTCTCTCTTTCTTTCTCTCTCTTTCTTTCTCTCTCTTTCTTTCTCTTCCTTTCTCTCTCTCTTTCTCTCTTCTTCTCTTTCTCTCTCTCTCTCTTCTCTCATATTTATGTCTTCCACTATCTCCTTTGACCAAGGATGCTGCAATTTCATTCACGTAGCTCCATTCAGATACGAAGCAGACTCCCTTTTGTGTTCTTGCACTTCCAACTGGAAGATGGAAGTTAATTATTAATGGCACCAGCAGACACAATTTAGTTTTGCCGTTTTAAAAATGAAATATTTACACACATCCCTGTCTCGAGCAAAAATGACTGGAGAAATTAATGAAGAATTAGAAAGGAAAAACCCTCCGAATTTCTAAGAAGGAATAAGCGTATGTTAGCTTTATGTTCTTATATAAAGCTAACATACGCTTATTCCTTCTTAGAAATTCGGAGGGTTTTTCCTTTCTAATTCTTCATTAATTTCTCCAGTCATTTTTGCTCGAGACAGGGATGTGTGTAAATATTTCATTTTTAAAACGGCAAAAAAAAAACATTCTTCTTCCTTTGCTTTGCACCATACATGCAGGTTAACCTTGCAGCCGCAGGGGACCACAGTCAATTGACCGACTCGATGAATGAGTGCAGTAAATACTTCTTTTCTACACCAACGGCTGCGAATATCCAGATTATTTTTCGTTTCTAATTCGTCGGTAAATGCTTCTCTTAAACTGTTAACTGAGCAGCAGGAATAACAGATTTAAACCTTAACAGCACGATAGGAACATTTAGAACAACTTTTTTGTTTTTGTATCTCATCCTCCTCAACGTTCCAAAAATTCTTCCAGAGACAGCCTTGCGCTTCTCGTGATGCATCAAAGGACAGATGTTGATATTCTCACCAATTTGGGATTAATGCTCAGCTCTGTGTTCCACCTTGTACTTATTGACCAGCATTCATGCACAAACGCTGACCAATGAACACAGCCAGGTCACCTGACAAATCCCCAATCAGCTATCACTTTTAATTATTTAATTAATAGCTTGAAATGTTTTTTAGTCGACGCAGAGGTAAATTTTTGTCTCCAAGTTTTCTGTGATCGAAGACCTACAATCGTGACTTTAGAGGTAGTTGATTATTCACGTGATCTATAGGCCACCGGCTCCCACCCCCACCTCATGTTAATAGGTCGATGACTCTGGATTTTAATTTTCTACTTTTTTTGTTTGCTCGTCTTTTTGCTTTTTATTAATTTTGTTTTTTGTCTTTCGACCAGCCTAGCTCTGTTTTAAAAACAGATTTCCGCCATTTCAAATTGCTGGTGGTTATCAAACATAAGCTTATAGACATCACGACTTATCTAACGTGGAATCAATATTTGGATAGATTCTTCCAGCTCTGTTTTCTTCGATTCTGCTGCTTCAAACGCAGTGCTATTCTACGCGAGTTTAATAAGAAACTTTCTCACCCCTTCAAATTTTAACCACCCGTTTCTTCGAGACCTCGTCGCTTTGCTGCTGACCAACTGAAAATCGCCAAGTAAAAATTTAGTCATACGTTACAATTTGGTATCATTAAATCCTCGGACATTAACTGGTCTTCATGTCTCCACATAATTCCTATGAAAATCTCAGGTGCCTGGCACCCCTATGGGAATTATTAGGTTTTTAGTACTCATAGTGTACAGTTGTCCATATCTAAGACTTTTCGTTTTGTTTTGGGGGGTGGGATCAGATATTGCCTGAAAATTGATATTGCCTAGAACTATAATCAGACACCAATCGAATAGGTGATGACGACATTCCTTGGTTTCTTTGAATTTTTAAGAATGAAATTTGATTTGAAAGAAACTCCGAAATCCTTTCAACTGAGCATGGAAGTTATCTGCACGGTGCATTTCGTTTACGTCTTTATCGATGATTTCGTAATTACCAATTCTCATTAGGTTGTGTGTGTTTGAGAGAGAGAGAGATTTTCTCTCTCTCAAGTTTTCTTTGATGTAACGAAAGCCTTTGGCACAGTGAATCGATATGGAGCGAGGAGAATCGTAAAAATGTTGGGCTTTGCACCAATCATTAGTTTTTTATTCACATGTTCGCTCAAAAGCTGCTTGAAGGCCTACTTCAGCATAAATGGATGGAGTAAAATGTTGTGAAATAATTTATCTGCGTTTACATATTCGAAAAACTCAGTTTCGGATGAGCTGTTGAATTAGTGAAAGCGGAATTTCGATGGTGACGTATTAAATTTGTAGAATAAAACTCTTTGATCTAGAGTTGTCACTAACTTGTATGGAGTCCTCTTAGGATTTCTAGTCTCCTTCATACTTAATTTAAAATGTTCATTATATATATATATATATATATATATATATATATATATATATATACAGTTCAAATTTACTGAAAGCAAAAGACGAAGACAGGTGAGGGAACAATCAGATGTATTAGTTTGACACTCAGGAAGAATGGAAAAGTCATTGACGTTTCGAATCTACGCTTTTCGACAGATTGAGAGAGGAAAAAACGGAGAGAGAGAATAATGTGTTGGGGTTAACGGCTCAACATGTTGAAATGACTGAGAGCGGGAAATAAACCAACGCCCTTAGGTACAAGCAAAATATATTTATCCAAGGGGCTACCCAAAAGAAACCGGAATTTTGCAGTATGATTTCATTCACTTAGTTTTACAAGTTTACACTTTTATCCCCTTCAAAGTATTCTCCATTTGAAGCAATGCTTCAGTCCAGACGGGTTTTCCATTGTTCGAAGCAGTGTTGGTACTCTTGCGAATGGATGCCTTTTAACGCCTCTATCGGTTTTTTTGTTTTTGTTTTTTATTTTTTTACGTCTTTCACATCTTCAAATTCCGTAGCACCAGTTTTCGTCACCAGTGATGACTTTCGAAAAAAGGTCCGAATCAATTTCCAACTGTTCTTTCAGTTCCCAATATGAATTTAGTCATGATTGTTTTTGAGTAAGCGAGGCACAATTTTTGCTGCAATTCTTTTCATTCGCAATTCCTCGCTCAAAATTCGTTGGCAGGAGTTCCAGGACACACCAGTCATATCAACAAGTTCGTCAATTGTTCATGAATTTTCATGATGTTTTTTGTTCAGGCGGTCGACGGTTGCCTTGAAAGCGGTTGGTCCTCAAGCGACAAGTGACCATTCCTAAAGTGTGAAAACCACTCGTAAACTTGTGTTTTGCTCAAGGCAGCGTCCTTGTAAGCTGTTTGAAGCATGATAACTGTTTCGGACTCCCTTTCCCTCAACAGAAAACAATTTTATGGAAGCACGCTGTTCCTTCGTTTCACCCATCATAAAAATCGACAAACAGGGGAGAAGTGCTGCAAAACAAAGACGCACCACGTGACAATATGACTCTACTGAACAACAACGGTCGGCAGGCTGATGCCTGAGGATTGCACCAAGTGCCTTCTAGCGCCAGAATCCAGAACTACAACGGGTGTGACCCACAGAGAACGTTTCCAATTACTTTTGGGTACCCATCGTGTCTCGGGTCCGAGAGTTGCAATGCAACGGTAAAAGAAACACAATTATGACCCTACCACATTTATTTGATATGACCACCTCTGTTTCGAATCACAGCCTTAAGTATAGGTGCGAATGCTTCACTCACGGCACGCAGCTGTTCTTGCGAAATCAAAGCCTATTCCTGGCGTAGTTTTGCTTTTAGAGCGCCGAGCTAAGTATGAAAAGTTCTCGAGACCCTCATCTCCAAAATGAACCAAACAGAAAAATCCAACAGGTTGAGATAGGGGCTTTTTGAGGGCCAGACATCCTTGTCTATGAACGATGGAATGTTTTTTTCTGAATCCAGTGTTTGGGGCTGTGGGGTGGTGCTGATTCCTATTGGAGGCTTCGATGTGCGCCTTGAAAGTGCTCATTCGCCTATGGAAGCAGTTCAGCTTCCAGAATGTCGCTTATGTATCGCTGGGTGTTAATTCTAACACCCGAGATCTTCCAGTGGTTGTCACAGCCACCCAAACCATAATTGACAGTGGATTTTGACGTTGATTTACGAGTCTACTCTCGGCGGAGTCAGATACACTCCAAAGTCGGTCATTCTGGTGGTTTGCTGTTTGTTTGATGTCAAATTACTTTTGAACAGTGAACACCAGTTAGGGCAGCGTGCCTTCCGCAATCTGACTCGGGATAAGACGACTTCACTCCAGTCTCATGGCTTTATGAACTTGCATGAGCTCATGATGGCGGATATCTTGTAGAGCTGGGTCCTGATATTTTCCTTCAGCACTCGATACATCGATGTTTGACTTAATTTGGATCTGGAAGCCAGTTTTCTGACGGAACAATGATAATTTCACCGTATCTTTTCTCTGGTACTTTGGTAAGCTGAGGGGTCCGCACACTTCTTTTTCGGTCACGTCCAGGTCAATCAGCGGTGGAACCAGTCTCTTGAAAATCTTTCGACAATTTTAAACTTTTTTGTTATAGCTGTACTGCTTTCGTCCCCTTTGTGGAGGGTCTATAGCCATTATCTAATTTATAAATCTGAATTTAATTCCTGAAACAAAAAAGACGACATACTAAGCTTTTATGATGATGTATAATTTTTATATTTTATCATATTTATTGATAGTAACTAAAGCCCGAAATTTCGGTTGCCTTTATTTCGAGACACCCTGTAGACATGAACATGTCTGGACGGACATGTATGTGTTTGTACGTACGTACATACAAACATACATACATACATACATGCATACATCATCAAAGCAGTACCAACAACCGGATTACTAACTCCCACTTCGAAGGGTATGCGTTTGCAATCCAAGAACAAGAAATATCGACCAAATACTTGATGTACAAAGGGAACAGAAATGCAGGAAAAGCAGTAAAGCGTGACAACCGATGCAGACTTTGTGGAGTTCACAATGATGATATCACCCACATCATAAACAGTTGTCCGAAAATGTCATCACGGTATTATTTACCGATGGGACATGATGTTGTAGCAAGGACACTATATAATGAGGTCCGTCGGAAGGAAAACCTCAATGAAATGTAAACACAATAGACCTCATTTGGAGAAGAGAAACTCTGTACAGTTGCAGAAATTAGCTGCCCATCAGATATTAACATAAAGTTAAAGATCAGCGAAAAAGAGAATACCTATGCTGAATTATTGAGAAATCTGCAGTTACTTTATCCAGATTAGAAGTTCAGGTAATTATTAGAGCACTGGAATATGTAACACACTGCCTAAATACCAATCTTGAGAAACTAGGCTTCTCAAAAGGAGAAAGCTGATTTGAAGACTACAGATCTAATCCAACACTGGAACTGTAAAAATCTGTAAAACTTTCCAGAAGTTTATCATCTAGATATATATGAGCATGTCTAGATATGCAACTATATGCATGAGAATACACACATAAAGCAAAACATTACAAATCTGCACATACACACACACACACACACACACACACACACACACACACACACACACACACACACACACACACACACACACACACACACACACACACACACTGTCGTTGATGTTGAAATTCTAGTAAAAGAGCCTTGGATCTAAGTTCTAGAATCCGGCTCTTTCTCTGCTGGCAAGAGATCTTAAAATAAAACTGAATGACATATATCTATACTATATATAAAACAGATGTGTGTGTAATCGCTTTTCACGTGAAATTGACTTCACCAAATGCTTCCATACTTGTGATGCGTGAATAATTTGACCTCGGATAAATTTTAGGCTCTTCATTTGATTTTTTTAATTAAAAATAAATAATATTGCTTTATATTTAAGATTCACTTCTTTAAAAAGATTCCTCAATGTCAACTTCCGGTAGCCATAGTTTTTTCTTCACTTTAACTTCAATCGTTACTGTTCGCACTAAAAGTTTACTCACATTTACTGATGTAAGTAATTTCATCATTTACTAACAGAAGTACGGTTTTGTGTTGCTGTTTGATTCACTGAGTGACAAATTTCGATTCAACATCACTTTAACTTCAATCGTTACTGTTCTCAATAAAAGTTTACGTTTTCATTCGCTAACAAGTTCACATTTACTGATGTAAGTAATTTCATCATTTACTAACAGAAGTACGGTTTTGTGTTTTCCTGTTGCTGAGGTTTTTTTTTTCTGGTACCTTCGATACTGGCTCTTTGGTTCACTGAGTGACAAATTTCGCTTCAACCTCACTTCAACTTCAATCGTTACTGTTCTCAATAAAAGTTTACGTTTTCATTCGCTAACAAGTTCACATTTACTGATGTAAGTAATTTCATCATTTACTAACAGAAGTACGGTTTTGTGTTTTCCTGTTGCTGAGGTTTTTTTTTTCTGGTACCTTCGATACTGGCTCTTTGGTTCACTGAGTGACAAATTTCGCTTCAACCTCACTTCAACTTCAATCGTTACTGTTCTCAATAAAAGTTTACGTTTTCATTCGCTAACAAGTTCACATTTACTGATGTAAGTAATTTCATCATTTACTAACAGAAGTACGGTTTTGTGTTTCCCTGTTGCTGAGGGTTTTTTTTTTTCTGGTACCTTCGATACTGCTTTCTGAAGACATTCTTCAAAGAATTCAATATCAGTGTGACGGTGATGTCACACTCAATGATGACATCTTCAATGAGACATTAAGATTAATAGATGACAAGGTTCAATCACTGGGTGGAAACAAACTTGAAATCTATGGTCTTCCAGCTCCTCCTGTCAGAGATGTTCAACAAGAGCTAATCAGGAAAACATCATACAATATGGAAAGTTTGCAAGCAGTTGTCAATGAAAAGGAACCAATTCTGGTACAGGATCAAAAGGAGGTATACTGGCAAGTTCTTACATCTGTGGACAATAACACTGGTGGGGTTTTCTTCTTAGATGCTCCTGGAGGCACAGGAAAGACATTATTGATCAACCTGATCCTTGCCAAGGTGAGACAGAAGAAGATTGCTCTGGCTGTTGCATCCTCTGGAATTGCAGCCACACTCCTAACAGGTGGAAGAACAGCCCATTCAACATTCAAGCTGCCTCTGAACCTCATCCAAAATGAATCTCCTTTATGCAACATAACAAAGAATACAGCGTTAGCAAAACTCCTTACAGATGCCAAACTCATTGTCTGGGATGAGGCAACAATGTCCCATTAGGCAGCCTTTGAAGCGCTTGATAGAACACTACAAAACTTCAGAAACAATAAGATCATGGGTGGTGTCACCCTCCTCATGGCTGGTGACTTCAGGCAAATGCTGCCTGTTGTTCCCAGAGGAACCAGGGCGGATGAGCTGAGAGCTAGCATCAAGTCCTCATATATCTGGCAACATGTCAAGCAGCTTACTCTGACAACCAACATGAGGGTTCACATTCATGGTGACCCGTTAGCCGCACAGTTCTCCAGCAAGTTACTTGACATCGGAAATGGAAAACTTCCACAAGATCCAGAAGATAATCTGCATCATCTCCCATGTGGCAATATGACTGCCTCCCTTGAAGAACTAAAGAGCAAGGTGTTTCCAAACATTGCCACAAACTACAAAAGTCACAAGTGGTTATGTGAAAGAACAATTCTGGCACCAAGGAATGATTCTGTAGACAAGATGAATTTAAATTTAACTCAGCTTCCAGGACCTGAATGTTCATACAGATCAATTAACTCTGTCCCTGATCAACAACAGGCAACGCATTACCCAGTGGAGTTCCTCAATTCACTTCAGCCACCAGGATTTCCACCACACATTCTGATCGTGAAAATAGGTGCTCCCATAATGCTATTAAGAAACCTTGATGCACCCAGACTCTGCAATGGAACAAGGTTGGTTGTTAAAACAGCCATGCCCCATGTGTTGGAAGCAACAATAATTACAGGCAACATGATGGGTGAGAATGTCTTCATTCCAAGGATACTTCTCATTTCAAATGATCTCCTCTTTCAGTTCAAGAGACTGCAGTTTCCTGTCAAACTTAGCTTTGCAACGTCTATCAACAAAGTACAAGGTCAATCTCTAAAGGTGGTGGGACTTAACCTCCTTCAACCTTGCTTCTCACATGGTCAACTGTATGTTGGATGTTCTAGAGTTGGAGATGAAAATAACCTCTACATTCTCAGTGATAAACATGGCAAGACAGAAAACATAGTATATGAAGAAGCACTTACATGAATAGTATGCACATGTCATATACAAAAGTGTAAAACCATTGAGTGTTAAAGTAAGTATTACTATTACACTTTCACTTTTCGACTGACATGCGTCAATGTATATCTGTGTATATAACAGTGAAACAATATCGTAGTATATTCGCTGTGTGAATTTTTTTCATTTAATCACCATTTTAATTATCGTAAAAGTTTCCAAGTACCAATAAGCAACAATTTCATTCCCGGGCAACGCCGAGTGGCTCTGCTAGTATGATTATATATATATATATATATATATATATATATATATATATATACATATATATATATATATATGGAAAAAAGTTGAGGCAGAAAATGCTAAAATAATTTAGTAAGGAAAGCAATTAAATTTTGGAAAAATTAAAAGAAAAGATTTTTATAAGAATATTTACAACGTGTTCAAATACAAGCGGCATTTTCCTTGTTTCTGCTTGTTTCTGTCTCTCTTTGTGTGTGTGTGTGTGTGTGTGTGTGTGTGTGTGTGTGTGTGTGTGTGTGTGTGTGTGTCATATATATATATATATATATATATATCCGTTTGCTCACTACACACGTTTTGCGCCTGGCGGGAAATATGTCATCAAAAGTAAGAGGATCTCTTTTCAGAAAAACCTGAAGATCTTGTATATTTAATTCTAAACAAGGACACCTTCTAATTCTTTTGTTTTGTTTTTCAGATTTGTTTTTAATACAAAATAAAATCCTTATTTATTTTTTCTGGTAGTTTTGGTAATCACGAATAGCATTATTTCAGACTTTTTGAGAATCATCAGTGCGGTACTGTCCATAATAAACCAACCAAGGGTGTGATATTAGTATTGAAACATGAACAATATGTTAGTTCTATAGCTTTTCTGTTGCTTTCTGCCGTGTACTTGGACTTGCTATATTTTATTGGTGAAATCTTTCGAGCGAGATCGTTGCCAGTGCCCTTGGACGGGCTCATGTGTGTGCGACACATGAAATTTTTCGAGAGAGATCGTTGCCAGTGCCCCTGAACTGGTTATTGTGCGGGGCCGTCGTAGGATTTTCGAGCGAGATCGTTGTCAGTGCCCTTGGAATGGCTCATGTGCGGGCGACACATGAAATTTTTCGAGCGAGATCGATGCCAGTGCCCTTGGACTGGCTCATGTGCGGGCCACACATGAAAGTTTTCGAGCGAGATCGTTGCCAGTGCCACTGAACTGGCTCTTGTGCGTGGCCGTTGTAGGATTTTCGAGCGAGGTCATTGCCGGTTCCCCGGGACTGGCACATGTGTGGGCGACACATGACATTTTTCGAGCGAGATCGTTGCCAGTGCCCTTGAACTGGCTCTTGTGCGGGGCCGTTGTAGGATTTTCGAGCGAGGCCGTTGCCGGTTCCACTGGACTGGCTCATGTGCGGGCGACACATGAAATTTTTCGAGCGAGATCGTTGCCAGTGCCCCTGAACTGGCTCTTGTGCGGGGCCGTCGTTGGATTTTCGTGCGAGATCGTTGCCAGTTCCCTTGGACTGGCTCATGTGCGGGCGACACATGAAATCTTTCGAGCGAGATCGTTGACAGTGCCCCTGAACTGGCTCTTGTGCGGGGCCGTCGTAGGATTTTCGAGTGAGGTCATTGCCAGTTCCACTGGACTGGCTCATGTGCGGGCGACACATGAAATCTTTCGAGCGAGATCGTTTCCAGTGCGACGTAACTGGCTCTTGTGCGTGGCTGTTGTAGGATTTTCGAGCGAGGTCGTTGCCGGTTCCCGTGGACTGGCTCTTGGGCGGGTGACACGTGAAATTCTTCGAGCGAGATCTCTGCCAGTGCCCCTGGACGGGCTCTTGTGCGGGGCCGTCGTAGGATTTTCGAGCGAGATCGTTGCCAGTGCCCCTGAACTGGCTCTTGTGCGGGGCCGTCGTTGGATTTTCGTGCGAGATCGTTGCCAGTTCCCTTGGACTGGCTCATGTGCGGGCGACACATGAAATCTTTCGAGCGAGATCGTTGACAGTGCCCCTGAACTGGCTCTTGTGCGGGGCCGTCGTAGGATTTTCGAGTGAGGTCATTGCCGGTTCCACTGGACTGGCTCATGTGCGGGCGACACATGAAATCTTTCGAGCGAGATCGTTTCCAGTGCGACGTAACTGGCTCTTGTGCGTGGCTGTTGTAGGATTTTCGAGCGAGGTCGTTGCCGGTTCCCGTGGACTGGCTCTTGGGCGGGTGACACGTGAAATTCTTCGAGCGAGATCTCTGCCAGTGCCCCTGGACGGGCTCTTGTGCGGGGCCGTCGTAGGATTTTCGAGCGAGATCGTTGCCAGTGCCCTTGTACTGGCTCATGTGCGGGCGACACATGAAATCTTTCGAGCGAGATCGTTGACAGTGCCCCTGAACTGGCTCTTGTGCGGGGCCGTCGTAGGATTTTCGAGGGAGGTCATTGCGGGTTCCACTGGACTGGCTCATGTGCGGGCGACACATGAAATCTTTCGAGCGAGATCGTTTCCAGTGCGACGTAACTGGTTCTTGTGCGTGGCTGTTGTAGAATTTTCGAGCGAGGTCGTTGCCGGTTCCCCTGGACTGGCTCATGTGCGGGCGACACATGAAATCTTTCGAGCTAGACCGTTCCCAGTGCCCCTGAACTGGCTCTTGTGCGGAGCCGTCGTAGGATTTTCGAGCGAGATCGTTGCCAGTGCCCTTGTACTGGCTCATGTCCAGGCGACACATGAAATTTTTGGAGCGAGATCGTTGCCAGTGCCCCTGAACTGGCTCTTGTGCGTGGCCGTTGCCAGTACCGCCTGACTGGCCTTTGTGCGGGTGACACGTAAAAGCACCCACTACACTCTCTGAGTGGTTGGCGTTAGGAAGGGCATCCAGCTGTAGAAACTCTGCCAAATCAGATTGGAGCCTGGTGTTGCCATCCGGTTTCACCAATCCTCAGTCAAATCGTCCTACCCATGCTAGTATGGAAAGCGGACGTTAAACGACGACGATGATGATGATGATAAAATGAATCTATTTAAAATCTATTACTTTCGACCGTATATACCCAATGACACAACTTTTGTCTTCCATATTTTCCACTATCATTCAAACATATTTTCTTCCATATTTCTCCTCCTTTATTTCGTTATGTTACCTACACTCTTCTTCCTTGACATCTTTTATCCAGGCTATTCCACTTGAAGGGCCATATTCACCAGAGTTAAATAGGTTATATGATCTCTTCATTTTTCTGTCTTTCAATGCTCGGCAAAAGTTTCATTATTCGCAGTCCGTCGACCATTTTCTTTCCTAAATAGTCTCATTATATGAAATGCAAAGCGAAACCAGGGACGAAATTGAATTTCATTAAAAACCATATATAACCACTTTTTTATTTTTTTTTTCAATCTCAAGCCTTCGTCATTCACCCCACCCCCCTAAAGTGATGCTAAAACCACCATTGCTCTCTTTAAAGAATGTTATCATAACCTTTATCTTTCGAAATATGGTCCATTAAAGCCATTGTAACTGCCACAATCCAGTACTATATATATTTCTTCTCATATCAACTTTTGTTCTTGTTTTTTCCCCAAAATATTCTAATTCTTCGATTTGTTTCAGTTTCGTCCTTTCCTCCATAAATTGTTGTGTGTTTTGTTCATTATCGTTCTTTTTAAATTGCTCTCAACAGTCGGGTGGATTCACCGGGTTTCGGAATGCAGTACTGGGAGTACCTGTGTTCTGCCACTTAGGCATTTCAATAAGGCAAATGGTCCGGTAGAAATAACGGTACGATTCCTTTAAATCACACTCTACCGTCTTAAACAATGAAGGACACATTAGTTAATGTATTGCTAAACCCCTCTACAAACGGCTGGAACGGCATTAGGAGTTTGTTAGGGGCTGAACAACAACTCGTCTGTCGTGTATCATGGTTTAGACCGATGCAATATCGAAACGGTAATGTATCGTAAATAAGTCGGTGGATGGATGGACAGGCAGATAAATGGATGTGTAGGTAGTTAAGAAGACGAACACAGACAAATAGATAAATAAATATGGTTGAAACACTATTTTAACATATGTTAAGGACGGAGTGTTTTATTAGGTAAATTTTTGCTATGTTCCCACGATTAAATTATATTTTCAGTCAAAATACATTTAAGACAGAAGTGGTTGTCTCCCTTACACTAATGACTGACAAACTAACTAAAACCTCGCGTTCATAGCGAAAGCGTTGAAACATTTTTCTGTAACGGGTAGGATGTTAGAATAGCAAGGGTATTAGAGTAATACCTTGCAATGCCGGTTTCGACTCTTTTCGTTAAGAGTTCAAATCCTGCTGTCGATAAAATAAAGTAACATTAATGTCAAAATAACGATCACTCCTCAATTAATAACGGCCGTGAGTTTGTTAATAGATTCTACCCGAATGGGATCCGAACTCAGAACACAGGTGGATGAAATTAAATAGTAGTAGACATGCCAACACTTCTGTTTTTAACAATCCATTAAATAGTGATGGGCATGGCTGTGTGGTAAGAAGCTTGTTTCTCAGCCACATGGTACCTGGTTCAGTTCCACTGCGTAGCACCTTGGGCAAGTGTCTCATACTATAGCCTCGGATTGACCAAAGCCTTGAGTGGATCTGGTAGATGGAAACTGAAAGAAGCCCCGTGGTGTGTGTCTTTGTCTGTGTTTCCCACCACCACCACACACACACACACACACACATCAGTGACAACCGGTGCTGGTGTGCTTACATCCCTGTATCTTAGCGATTCAACAATAGAGGCCGATAGAATAAGTACCAGGCTTTACAAAAATTGAGCATTGGAGACGATTTATTTGACGAAAATTCTTCAAAGTGGTGCCCCAGCATGGCAGCAGTCTAATGACTGAAACGAGTAAAAAAAAAAGCGATAAAAATATATGGTGCGGAGGTGCCGCAAATTTCTGTATTCAAATCTTGACAGTGTTGATATTGTTCCGTGAAGTCCCCTCACCTCAAAAGGTCCACCAAGAGTGAATGTAAATTGACCATTAGTAAAACAATCCGATTCCAGGTCAGTTTAATAAGACATAGCGCTGGTCAAAGCCACTCCGTCACTGTTCTAATTTCCAGATAAAATTTTACGAGAAGTACATCCAGCTTATGTCTCCTCCGTATATAAAGTAGAGGGATATTTCGTAGCTATTTCAAGTAGATCGAACTACTGCTCAGAGGCTTTCTTTCAGGATCAGTTATTTACCGTTTAAATGACTTGTGCCATTAAAGAGATGTCATATAATCGGTCAGTAGTTCCTATGTCCGAAAAAGAAGCCCACTCTGGAAGGGAGCAGTTTTATATTTAGAAGCTGCTTGTAATGACCACAGTGCCTTCGCACCCACAAAGCGTTTAGCTATATGGGCGATTTGTCAGGCTCAAAGGGCCGGAGGCTCAGAATCTCTCTACAACAGGAGGGAGGAATCATGACGTTTTCCTCTCTCCAGTTTTAGAGAGATTAAGTGCCACCTGTCATTTGAGTCTGACAAGTTGCTACACGGTGGTTGGCGTTCAGAAGGGCATCTACCCGTAGAAACCATGCCAGATCAGACTGGAGTCTGGTGCAACTCACCAGTTTCCAGGCAAACTGTTCAACCCATTCCAGCATGGAAAACGGACGTTAATTGATGATCATCATCACCATGATATATATATATATATATATATATATATATATATATATATTTCTTCAGGCGTAGCAGTGGCTGTGTGGTAAGTAGCTTGCTTACCAACCACATGGTTCCTGGGTTCAGTCCCACTGCGTGATACCTTGGGCAAGTGTCTTCTACTATAGCCTCGGGCCGACCTAAGCCTTGTGAGTGGATTTGGTAGACGAACACTGAAAGAAGCCCGTCGTATATATATGTGTGTGTGTGTGTGTTTGTCCCCCCAACATCGCTTGACAACCAATGCTTGTGTGTTTACGTCCCCGTAACTTAACGGTTCGGCAAAACAGACCGATAGAATAAGTACTAGGCTTACGAAATATAAGTCCTGGGGTCGATTTGCTCGACTACAGGCGGTGCTTCAGCATGGCCGCAGTCAAATGACTGAAACAAGTAAAAGAGTAAAATAGTACCACCTACCTTCACAAAAGTAAGAGAGATAGGTGGGACAATTTCCTTTTTTTCTATTAGAAAACTATGTAAATATTTTTAAAAAAAAAACATTTCATTTAACTTCTCCACAATTTGTTTTTCATGCTTTACTCCAAGTTGAAAAAGTCACAAAGACAGAAACCGGTACTAAAATGTCCTTCATGATAAAATTATTTTAGCATTTTCTACCTTGTCCTATTTTCCTTATATATACTAGCAGACACGCGCGTTTTGTTTATAAACGAATGAGAACTTACATAAATACACGAGTTAAAACTTATTGTTATTCAGTTTTCCCGTCTTAAATCGGGCAGCGTTGAAATGAAATCATACCGGGACGACATCGGCCGAGTCGTTTCTTATTATTTAGAGGAGAAGGGAGGGGGTAACTAGCTGCACAAAAGGAAATACCTCTGCCGTTGAGCAGTGCCATAGTTAGAAGATTAATGGAGGGATAGGTGTTAGAAACATAAGAAATGGAGACGGTCGATGGAGACAGAATAGGTGCATTAGCAGGGCCCAGTGAATGTACAGAAAAACATGCTTTTAGGACTTTCTCAGAGACGGAAGGGTCTTTTGTGATACGACGGATTACCAGTCATCTCGGTTCGTTGTCATCGCCCCTTAGAGGCACCATTTTATAAGATCAACTCCATTACTTCGTCCTGTGTCTTTCTTCTCTCTTTCACAAGTCCTGCTACATTTGATTCCTCTTACAGCCAATTCTTTTCTCAACACATTTTCACTTTGTCGCACATGCACACTGACATGACAAACCCAGTGGAGCGTACTACTGCCGTCATTCTCTTCTAGTTTTCGTATGTCCTCTGCATTCAGGACCCGTGTCTCACTGTTACGTAGCATTTCTGTTCCTACACAGGCAGCATACAATCTGCCTTTTCACTCAGACAGAGACCTGTTACCATTGAATGCAATAACTCTCTCCAACCTGTTCTTATTGTAACTAAACTTTCAGAACATCTTCCTCTTCTGCTAATTAGATCACCTAGGCAACAGAAACTATTACCTCCAATGAACCTCCTGGACATTTGAGAAAAACGGGTTTTTGTGAATCCTTAGGGTTTATAGTAACTATCACAAAACCTTCTTCCTCTAATGACCCTTCTGTGATCCAACGGCATTTTATGTCTGTAGCTTGTACTGGAAACATCACACAGAATTCCTGCAAAGCGAGCAGAGCCATTTCTTGGTTTGTCTGTGTTCTTGCTTACAAGAACTTTGGTCTTTGATTAACTTTAACACCTCATGATTCCAGGTTTTGCTTCCACACAAAATTTCTTTTCTAATTCTAATGTAGAATTTGATAAAAGTACGAGGTCATCGACGTATTAATCGTTGCCATCAGCAACCGGTCTCAGATTCCTGTTATGGGCTAGAGGACAATGATGAATGGGAGGGGATAAAGAACTGAACTGAACCATAGCGAACTTCTTCCCTTACTCTTCGTTGCTGCACTTGTTGCTAACCTTACAGACAGCACTCCTGTACACAGCTCGTATGACTTCTACAAGCTACTCGCTCACCAAATCACAGGACAAGGTCACCTATCGAAGGCTTATCTCCAAGTCAGCAAATGTCAAGTACAATGACTTACTTTTGATTGAATACTGCTTCAGTTTACTTCTTAGAAAGAGGGCATCATTAGTAGTTCTCTTTGGCTCAAAAGCAAACTGTTTCTCGTCTTCTCTAATTCTGTTTGTAATTTATTGGGCTATAACTTTCATGACATGGTCCAGCAATTCGATACCTCTGTGATTCTATCTTGGGCATCTCCTTTACTATTGTATTAGCTGACAATAATGCTGCTACACCACTTAATGGGGATGACATCTTCCTCAATAACCTGATTAAATATACAGGTGACTAGACCATATCCTACTCTGCCAGATATTTTAAGCATCTCAGCATTCTCGATGAACCAAGAGCTTTTCCTGCCTTTTAATCCTTAATTGCCTTATCTATTATAGTTGTTGACTAGGACGACTGGCCCCTCTGTTAGGTCTCTTCCCATGCATTCTCCATATTTAAAAGCCTTTCCTTGTAGTTATACTTCCATGCCCTTTTCTTTCTTGAATCATTCCAACGCAGAACAGGGACACACCTCTTTCTGCTTCTCCATTTTCTATGTAAACCTGTCGTCTAGTTTCTTTTCCAACTACCGATTCTGCTGCATCCATTTTTCCCAACCGGTTTCTTCGTTTTTATGGCTCTCGCTACTTCACTGCTTTACAACCGTTTCATCCTTGGTCTGGCCGGCACTTTGCACTGGCCACAGATTTGGCCCATCGATCTCAGTAGAAACTTCCAGTTCTTTTCTATTATGAATGTCAATCTCTTTTTTTGTCACCGAGGGCTTCAACTTGTACTTTTCTAAATTTCTAACTATTTACTGAATTTTTAAACTTCCATAACTTTTTCTTTTCCATAATGGTTTGTCTCTGAGTTATATGTTGAGTTATAGATTCCTCACCTGACGTGTTTGTATTCACAAGCGTCAGCAGATCTCGTTTTCTGGTGAGAGTCGAATTTAATGTGACAGATCAGATCAGTTGCATCACAGAACTCCAAGAATCTTGTTCCCCACTCGTTTCTAGAACCAAAACTAGTCTCCATGTCAACTGTGAAATCAATTTCAGTTCAATGTGAGATCGATATGGCGGTTAAAGTCAATATCTCTAACGACAAGGTTGCTGTCGTTCGTCATTTGCAAAAGGTCTTCGAAAGTCGGTTCTTCACTGGCCAATCTCATTTGAGAATCATTTGCAATTAAAAAGACGTTGTCTACACTGTCTCTCCAACTGAGCTATTATGAAGGAACGAAAATTTTCACTGAACGTGATTCTTACATATGAAATCTTAAAAGTAACTTAACATTTCAACGATTAGTAAGATAACAAAATATGCACAAGCCACAGAATAATTGTAGACCAATACGAAAATACCCCCAAACAGCTTACACAAGTTATGGAGAAGGGCCGCAAAAACACTGAGCAATTCTAGCATATATTGAAAGAAAAAAAAGCGATCGGTGAAAAAATATTGGATTGCTTTATGGATGCTATAATATTTCAGGAAAGCTTCCTCTTTTCAAATATAAGAAAACATTTGAAAAGCGGAATGTTTTCTGAAATATTATAGGATCACTGCACAATTTCTGTGAAGTAATACAATATCTCATCTCTTCGTTTTCATTTGACATCCTCTTATATCTTGCGAGACTTTTCATTTGCATTGCTCATATGGAAATATATATCCATCCTCATTTTATGTATTATTACTGATCAATAACTTCAAAATCTTTTCTATTATTTGAATTTTTGTTTAAGAGATTTTTTTCATCAGATAGTACAGTAGCAATTTCAGAAATTTCTCTTTACCAAAATCCTTGTTGGCGTTCAGTGCTGTGAGATGACATTATAAATTTTTAATTAGTTCCATTATATTCAGTATATTAGGGATTTTGGATGGAGTGGGAGGTTCCTATTGTAATTTCCAGATAGAAACAGACTACATGGGGCACCATTTTGTAATTATTTAATTTTTTTTTTCTTGCTTCTCCAACATTGGGCATCATCATTGATGTTTATTTGTTTGAAAGCAGATAAAATAAGTGTGCATGTTTTGTCTATTATACTCTCATTCCTATCGAAACAGCCCAAGTGTTTAGTCCAAACTGCAGTGGGAAGTGAAAGTGAAAGCAAATACTAAACAATGACCATCACAACTTCACATCAGTTCTTACAATTATGACACTTCAAGAGAAACCAATAATTTTAGATTATATTACTGAGAGAGAGAGAGAGAGGGGGGGGCAGTAGGATGTCAGATAATATAACCTCAGTTCTGAAGCGTTATCACTCTTTGATAAATACAATACCACATCAATGGATGACAACACAAAATAAACACATTTATACAATATTGCTGTTATCTGTATTTTCATCACAACTTTTATTATCTTCACATGCTGTTCCTTTTCCTTTTTTTTTTTTCATATTTTAAAATCTTTTTTGTATATCTTACACCTGTCCAATTTTCTAACTCTCATGAGAAAAAAAAAATCACCTGTATTTATTGCCACTGGAGTGCAGAGTTCTAATGCAGACAACTGCAGTAGTCAACAACATCACAGTAGTTTAAACTACTTATAACACTTGGAACTGACTACAGGGGGCTTTTTCTCACCTTGCCCACAACTACTTTACCATGGGGCTGGAAGTCTGTAACAGAACTCCAGTAAATGGGACATTGAAACACCAAATGGTGAACAGAAAAGGACAGAAGACAAGGAATAATACATGCACGCATGCACCCACATTTTAATGTCCACGTTTCCATGCATCAGACTATAAATACACACACACAAATATGCATATATATGCACACCAGACACACTTGTGTACATATGAATGGATATGCATACATCATATTTATGTACATACTAAATGAATCTGTTTCATTTTGACCCATTTTCACATGTTAAATGAAAACAAATTTTTATGGATACATTTTACACATAAATACCTGTGCACACACACACACACGAATGGATGAATTTGTCGCTTAATTAGTAGAATCTCTTGAAACTCTGCTGGACGTCTTTGATCAGGTATTGTAATAGTTTCAGAAGAGACTATAAAATATAAATAACTTAAGGTAAAGTGGAGGGGATGTGTGATAAATAATGAAGAAATAGATGGAACTGTCAAACTGGAAGATGATTCATAATGATATCAATAATGTTGACTTAGATAACAGATAAACCCCTGGATAAGACACTAGTCCTTTGCAGATAGTATTTCCCAGTAAAAAGTGTATTGCATGTTCCCTCCCAACATATAGGTGAATTGAGGCACATAGAATGAAGGAGAGCTTGCAAATTGAGACAAATATTAACAACTCGGAGTTGAAGATCATCCCTCTCTGCATTGTCATCTCAGAAACCTGGACTGTGATGCTTCTATTTGCTGTCCTCATAGAATAAAGTGTCTTACCCCCATTCACAACAAAATGACTGCATAACATGACTCCCACCATCAAAAGGGACACCAGTTACTTTATCTAGTCAGTTATTTCATGTAAAATTGAAGTACATGGAAGACAAAATAACTGGGAAGTCAATGAAAGGATGAAGAAATGGTAAGGATGAACGGCAGGGGAACGTGAAGAAATAAACCAAGGGGGAATGATATTTCTACCAGAAGGTAAATGAGGAAGAAAACATTGACGAAAAGAAAAATGATTATTTTTTTCCCAAAATAATTTTTTTCCTAAATGAAAAAAAAAAAAATTCTTTCTCATTTCTCTTCTTGTTTTCCATATTTGGGGTTGTTTTAATTTCTTTCATTTTAAAAACCTGCAAAATGAAAATTCAATGTTGCTCCATCTTTGGGAACTGACAGAAAACATTTTATATACAACAAAATAATACTCTTCTCATTTTTTTGTTTTGTTTTGTTTGTTTGAGTGTGAGTGCAGCAGCAACAGTCGTACTACCACTACTAACAATGGTAATAGTACTAATAGTTGTAGTAGTAATTATAGAAAGGGTGAGGTAACCAAATTGGGACGATTGTCCAACACACACACGCATATCTTTTGAGTTGTTTTCCTGAAAACCACACATCTTCCCCTAAAACACACAAATCTGTTTAAAAATATTTTTTCTCTCTCACTTCCCCCCACCCCAACATATACCTGATTTCTTTATATCAATTGTTTTTTTTTTTCTTTCCTTCATCATACATTTAATTAAACCAGTCTTACCAAAACCATTAATTAACAAACTAAAAAAAAAACACAGGAGGAGGCAACACTGATTCATTTGTTTTTTGTTTTTGAAAACCAATTTAGAAATCTCTTCAAATCCACAATAAATTCTTTATTTAAAATCTTTCTCCCTTCCGGTTATTTACCATGTCTCTCTCCCTCTCGTGCACTCTCTCTCTCTCACACACACACACTTTCATTCTCTCTCTCTCTCTCAGACACACACATTCTCTCCCTCTCTGTCTTTCTCATTCCCTCTTTCTATTTCCTGAATGTTTTTGTCCTTTCATTTTTGGTTTATTATTATTATTATTATCATTATGACATTTTAAAAGTTTATAATTTTTTGTCTTTTTTTTTTTGCCCAATATTTATTTCCTCCCTTTAGCCATCATCATGATGATGGTTTGTTCCTTTTTATTTATTTTTTGCTCTGTTTTATTCCAAAGGGAGAAATGTTAGTCTTAAAAAGATATTTGGAACTGCATTTACCATAATTAATGAGTTTAACCCTTTAGTCTCTCAGACGGGTACAACTAATTAATGATTCTAATGAAGGCTTTTCTTTTTAATATTCTATGTTGTTAATGTTGTTTTTTTTTGTTTGTTTTTACTTCGATGTGTGACATCATTGAACAATTTTTACATTTTTTTTTTTTTTTTGTAGTCTTAATGATGACACCAGTAGTAGTACTAATTAGCAGTGGTAGTGGTAATAATAATAATAATGATATTTATAATTACAACAATAACAGTTGTTACCAGCATCGTCTTTGTTAACAATTTACACCGATACTATTTTTATTATTGTCATGATTATTATTATTATTATTATTATTATTATTAATTGTTTTGGCATCGTTGTTGTTATCACTAGTCTTGCTTTATTTCCAGAAATTATGAATGATTGTCATCTGAACTAAGTACCAGTTATGCATCTGGGGAATGTGAAGCCAAATGACTAGCAGAAGATGAAGGATTTCGTACATTAGATTCTAGTCTATCAGATGCAGAGACTGGTGATGGTGGTGGTGGTGATGATGATGTTGGTCGTGGTGGTGGTGGTGGTGGTGGTGCTTCGTCAACCATTGAGAAATCAATGGCACTATCTTTAGCTTCAGTTGTTGCTACGCTGTCTGTCGGTGATGGACATGGATCAGAGGTCTGATTCATCGCAGCAGTTTCACTCGATACCGAGCACATACTTGATGGCCCGTCAGCAGTTGAACACAAAAGTGAAGGGTTTGAGGTTGGACACATAATTGATGGGGACATATCGGAGTGATCGCTAGCATGGTTACACATTACTGAGCTTTTGGACGCTCCACCAACCATAAGTGAGCTCTTTAACGCCCCTCCAACCATTGTGGGTGTCTCTGAAGACGACATTAAACCTGTCTCTGCAGGTGAACTCAACATTGCCAGTTCTGAGGGACGTAATAACGATGAGGAATGATTCATGCCATTACTTTCAATCTCACATGGAGGTTCTTGCTTGATGCTCAACAACAATTCTTCTTCACTGAAATAAATATAAACAGCAATTAAACACCAGTTAATTGATAGCACATTAGATAATTAATTTTCTGTCTGTATAACCAAACAGCCATAACTCAGTACAGATATATCATTTTTAAACAAGCATATATTTCTGATTCATACAATGAATTCATTTACAATAACATTAGGATTGTCTTGCATTATATATATACATGTATGTATGTATAATGTCAAATATATTTTGTTTTTGTATTTAGTTTGTAACATTCTGACATGAATTCATGTGTTGAATCAAATCTTGTGTCCAAGGAGGGTCATTTATGCCAATAGAAATACACACATGCACTGGTTCAATACCACTTCGTTATTATACCAACTAACAATTCAATTGTTTGTTTAATGTGTTGATTAAATATTTTCTCTTTCAGAATGCTTTCATCAGTTTTCACAGCCTCATAAATGACATACCCTCACTCTTCAACACATTTTTGACTGTCTGAGAACTGATCTTATTCTGCCTGCCCCTCTGTGTGTGTACACAGATGCATGAGAGTTTGTATGTGTATGTGTGTGGTGTAGCCAGTTGTTTTTTTAATAAGAAAGCATCTATGTATATTTTTGAATGTGTATATGTGTGTGTGATGTTAAGCGCTTGATATTTTTTTTAATAGTGTGAATGCATTTTTGTGTGTGCGTATGTGCATGTCTGTGTGCTAATGCTGTATACTGGAATTGTTCATAATTACATGCATTTATCTTTCAGGATTTCTGTGTATCCTGCTGTCATTCCAATACTACCCTATATATATATACACCTACCTGCCTATTCCCACACATGCCCTTCATGTAACACCTATATGTGTTACATGGGTAGTGGCAGAGGTGTTATGGTTCTATCATTCACCATGCATATTTTCAATTTAGTATTGGCATTGACTCATTTCTGAGATCAAACTCTCATATCTGTCATAACAATAAATCTCTCAAGTGTTTGGAGAAGATTTCAATACTAATGTGATTCAGCATGCCACTATATTGATCTTTGGCATGTTGGTAGAGTATCAACAACCATTAGCCTCTTGGCTAAACTCCTAGAAGTCTCCCAAATGTATACCATATTCCAGTTCCTACAATCACCTACCAAGCATTTTATACTGTAGACTACATTCCTCGTCTTATGATCTAATACTACACACAATGCTGTTCCTGTCAGTACAGCTGGTCTTGTCAAAAGGTTAAGTCTTACATAACTGTGTTCTGATGGACTTCTCTGGTTTTTCTACTTAACTGTTGCCTTCATAACTTTCTAAAACTTGCAGGCTAACTCTCCATTTGGCACAGCCTCTATATTACCTTTTGTCTAAAAAAGGGGGTAATGTTTGTAAAGTACTTTTATAGAAGGACTTGCTCACTCCACTCCCTTTGATTGTAATCAATAAAAACTCTGCAGATATCTGGATTTTCAAGCATGTGTGGGACAAAACAATTTCCACGTTGCTGTCAGTCGAACAGCCTCGACCTGTGGATAAACTTAATACAATAAACTCAAAGGTTAAAACCAAAATGAAATTTATATACTAACATATATACATACATAGTAACATCATCATTTAATACCCATTTTCCATGCTGGCATGGGTTGGGTGGTTTGGCAGGAACTGGCAAGGCAAAAGACAAACAGGAATTACATATTTCTTAACTGTTCCAAAGGCTCTCTATGATGCTTGTGAACGAACAGCTACATGGTAGTGAGGCATGGGCCCTAAATACAGAGGAGGAATGAAGCTAGTTTGTTCTGCTGGATGTGCAATGACAGAGCACTAGTGTATAGAGAGAAAAGTTAGGCATAAAAGGAATTAGAAAATTACTATTTGTACATCTCACAACGTGAGATATTCGTCCTAAACCAAGACTGCTATTTTATGTTGGCAAACAATCTTTACTCCAAAGTACTGTTGCTGAATATATCTCGCTGTGAGATTTACAAATAGTAATTTTATAATTTATAGATCAGTGGACAAGTTATCATTTTGAAAACCATATATTTCGAGTGGGAATTTGGCAGCACCACCTCTAGCCAAACACTTATTCTGTGCTGATGAAGGGGAATAACCCCAAAATCGTGATACACAGATATTGTTTTGAGCTGAGTGGGGGTGCTAGATTCCCTTGTTCGAAAATATAAGGACACAGATCGTGTCATATAGCCAGCTGGAGACGATGTCTCCTGGGGCTAAATTACAGCAACATTCGTCCTAAACCAGGTCTGCCATATTACGTTGGCAAACAACTTTTACTCCATAAAATAAATTCGATGTAGTTTCCAAGAACAAAGACAGTGCTGGTATGGTCATGTGATGTGTATGAATGACGACAGTGGTATAAAGAAGTTTTGATCACTTAAAGTGGATGGAACTTAAGGAGGGAGACCCCAGAAAGATATGGGATGAAGTATTAAAGGCCAATCTTAAGATGCTGGGCCTTACAGAGGAAATGGCCAAGGACCGAGATGACAAAGGACCAACAAGATGTCTGGTGCTTTGCTGTGCTCACGAAGACCGGCTTATAACAACAGAACTGAGACCCTAAAACCACATTCATAAATATTTGTGCAAGAAGGGCTTTTCCCCACCTCCATTCTCTCTGCCTGGTCAAGCATCTTTCCTATATCTCACCCCTTAACACTCATCATTTCTCTACCTATGGTTTTATTTGGCAACCAAAATCAGAGCAGACTGGGCACATACCACTTGCCCTCAGCTTAGTTATCTTTCTCTTCCTCAGAACAACTTCCATGTATTAATTATCCTCCCTGCCCACTGCTTCCACCAATCAGAGCAAGGAAGAGTGGACTTTAAAATGATGATGCAAATCTATGTGTATGTATGTATATATGTGTGTGTGTGAATCAGGTGTGACATATTCGTTTACTCATTATTCATTATTTTCAAAAATAGTTGCAAATATTGTATTAGACTTCCTAGCATTCTTTTGTTTTAAGGTTTACCTTTAATTAACTATGATGGCTCATAGAAAACATGAACAAATTGAAGCATTTTAAAATGGCTAGAATAAAGAACTGAAGTGAAAATGGTAGATATAAAAATTAAGGGTGAAAGCAAAAACTGGCCATTTTGAATTCTAAATGTCTGTAAAATATTCTTTTCTACTCTAGACACAAGGCCTGAAATTTTGGGAGAGGGGCTAGTTGATTAGATTGACCCCAGTATGCAAATGGTACTTAATTTATAAACCTCGAAAGTATGAAAGGCAAAGTTGACCTCAGCGGAATTTGAACTCAGAATGTAAAGACAGACGAAATACCGCAAAGCACTTTGCCTGGTCTGCTTAAATGCCTGTAAAATATTGTCAAAATAATAATCAATCTGTAAACTCTCATTAAACAAAATGTAAGAATTTTTCTGAGAAAATTAATAATGAATGTGTGTATATATATATATACGCTGCACACACAGGCAAATGCATGCATTTATATGAATGTGTTTAGATATGAGATAAAGAAGTGAACCCAGGAAAACACAAGACAAGGCGGTGAACCACAATCTTCAAAATTTGGGTCTCACAGAGGCAATGACAAGCAATTGTGACCTTTGGCAACTTGCTTTGCTTGGCAAGACTCATCAGGTAAAACATAGTTGCGGTCGGTGCTGGTGACACATAAAAGTACCCATGCCAGTGACACATAAAAAACACCCATTACACTCCTGGAGTGGTTGGCATTAGGAAGGGCATCCAGTTGTATAAATCAGACTGGAATCTTGTGCAGCTCCAGTCAAACCATCTAACTCATGCCAGCATGGAAAACGGACACTAAATGATGATAGATCAGTGGGGAACAATGTGGTCCTTCGATCCATCAGATCCTGTCAAACTATCCAACCCATGCCATCATGGAAAATGCACATTAAATATGGTGTGTGTGGGTGGGGGGTGGGGGAGGGGTATATATGTATATATGTGTGCGAGTGTGTGTTTATACATATATGTGTCTGTGCGTTGCTTAATGTTACATAAAATTGTGCAGAAAACAAACATGAATTAATTTGACATTTGAACAATTACCATATTCTCCTTGTTTGAGCTACTTACCTGATAGATTCTGTGTTAAGATTTCCCAAATGGCTTCCCTGGGATTTCATTGATAAATCTTCCACACCATCTACCCCTCCAGCAGATAGTTGACCATTTGCAATTAAAGAGAGGTTGTTCTCACCAAGTGCAGCCTACAATACAAAACACATTTGTTTATATTAAAATATTCATTCGTTACTTTCACTCAGCTTTTCATTCATACCTTGTTCATGGAGCAACTTGCCCAACATTGTATCATTAACAGCAACAGTTTCATACTTTCTCCCTCTACTTATATGTTTTTTCTTTGATTTATTGTTTAAATGGAAACACCTGCAGCTAATTAATGGATAGAATAACGAGTACAAGCATTTAATTAAAAGGTTTCTAGATCCTCTTTTGGCTTTAAACTGAAATATTTTTGAATGAATCAGAGATGCCTTTTATGCTTGAAAGAGAAGTATCTTGTCTCAACACTTCTATATATTGAACAAAACATCTGAGATATTGTCTGTTTGCCTATAGAGGAAGAAAATTCTTGAGAAAATTCCAAATGCAGACCAGGTATACTATTCTTAACCATTATCTGCACAGATTATTGGTTAAAAACACCTGGTAAACTCATACAACAGTGATTCTTTTCTAGTTAGCACCATAATAATCATTGGTTTCTCCCACCTACACATGGAACATGTGGCAAACTGACAATTTCTAAAGAATTTATATCAGCCACTATCCAGTTCCATGTAACTCACCTGACCAAAACTTTCCAATGAAGAAATTCCTCCATTTAACAGTTTCTCACCTGGTGGGGGATTGCACATAATGAGAAACTCTGAGTAGTGATGGAGTGCACCTTCAGATGAAAGATATGGATTATGCACATACACACACACACACACACATATCTTGTATGTACAGTTATATGTGCGACTGCTACCAATGAGCTTAGAGCTCTAAGTAAATCTTCATCCAGTCTGCTTCCAGTAGATTACGTGTGGTCTCACTATTTTACTCTGTAGCTTTACTGGTTATGATATCCAGAGCAAATGTGGCAGAAGTTATGGTAAGTTTACACCCTCTGTTCTCTACACATCTTTTACTATTGTGGTTATTGGCAACTTTCCCAGTAAAGGCTCCAGATGCACTTGATCTGTATAATACAATGCAATAAAGTATTTCGCAGATAAACTGGAATTTCACACACACACACATGTATATATATATATATATATATATATATATCCCCAATGAAGGCTAAACAAGCTGAAACTTCAAAGGTACTGTCAACACAATTCTTGCTAAATACAAAGCATAGCAGTGTCGAAGAATTCTTTGTTGCTCAAAACTGTAACCTGGTCACTGACAAAAATTGTGCCGCAGTGACCAGCTCACAGTTTTGAGCAATGAAAATGTTGGCACTGTATTACAAACAATAAATGTTTAAGTAAAATTAATGGTCTTTGAGTATTTGTGAATGGCTAACTTTAAGTCTCCCATATTGTGATTGATTTAGCTTTAACACACAATCTCAAATCAAAACATTTGCCATAAAAGTACAAATCCACAAAAAGTATTGAGTAATACTTTGGTTTAATGTAAAGTTGTTTTTATCACAACTTGACATAAAATCAAAGATTCGTACATACATATGTGCAGGGAAATGCATTATGATTTCAAATGTTAGATACTCGTCCATTGACATATATGTGTACAGACATGTATACACACACACAAACACATGTATGTGAGAAAGAAATGAAGTGAGCATAGTTCCCTGGATGTGTGATGTTAATGTGTCTGATCAATGAAGTGAATATAAAAGGAGTTACATGCAGTGTGTTGTGGTACGGGAATGCGACACAAATGGAAGATGACAGCCATAAAATGAAGAGTTAAGAACTCAAAAAGAATGGAACCTGTGCAAGAAGGAGAGCAAGGAAAAATGGTGAAGACTGATCTCAAGATGTTGAATCTCACAAAGTTAATATATATATATATATGTGTGTGTGTGTGTGTGCTTGAGAAGACCCGACAAGTCAAGTGAAACCATAACCCATGGCCTATGCCAGTGGGTGTAACCAGCCCATTTATTGGACAATAAACCTTGCTTGTGAAGACCTGTTGAGGCAAGTAAAATCAAAATTGCTGACATGGCCGACAACAGTACCACCTGATTGGCACTCTTGCCAGTGGAACATTAAAAGCACATCCAAACGTGGGGTGTAACCGGCCCACTTATAAGTACCCCTCATTTATTGGACAATGAACTTTGCTTGCAAAGACCTACAGAGGCAAGTGTAAACAAATCAAAATCGCTGACGTGGCCGATGACAGTACTGCCTGATTGGCACTCGTGCCAGTGGAACGTTAAAAGCACATCCAAGCGTGATCATTGCCATGGCCATGGATTGGCAACCGTGCCGGTGGCACATATAAAACATCATTCGAGCATGGTCATTGCCAGTGCCGCAGGACTGGCTCCCATGCAGGTAGGATGTAAAAACACCTTGTGAGCATGGTCATTGCCAGAGCCGCCTGACTGGCCTTCATGCTGGTGGCATGTAAAAAGCACCCACTACACTCCAAACCTGAGCACTGATTCCAGCTGCAAGTATAGAATTCTCCATTTAATGACCTGTCTCGTTTAAAGTTCAGACAATATATAATCTTTTTTTTTGCTCACAAATTAACTAACTGCAACAGTTTTCTATCTCCAGTTTGAAGAGAGGTTATATGTCTGCTGCCATTTGGGTCTGATGAGTCACCTATAAGGCTAAACACTTTATGGATGCAAAACCATTGGTCACTCTAAGACCAACCATATAACTAACCCTCTATAAATACATTACTGCTCTAACTTTTAGAGTGTGCTTCTCTTTTGGGTATATGATTCACTGACGCAATATATATATATATATATATACAGGGGTTGGACAAAATAATGGAAACACCTAGCATCATCATTTTGAAATATCTATAAAACCATCAAAAGCTTGTTTATTTTTATGTTTTCTTGATCTATTATTAGTGTTGCTTAATATGTTTTGCTAAAATTGCTGTTTCTTTTCAGATATCATCAGAAAAAGGTAACTAAAATTCATTAAAATGACAGATCTATCAGACTTTCAAAGAGGTCAAATTGTTAGTGCTTGTATGGTAGGCACTAATGTAACGGAAACAGCTGAAATGTTTGGGTGTCTTGAAAGTAACGACAGCTTTTGAGAAAAAGGGAAAAACCTCCTTGTCGAAACAAAACTCCAGAAGAAAACCAAAACTTTCAGAAAGGGACCGTCAGACTCTTATATGAATTGTTAGAAAGGATCACAAAAATACACCTCCCAAAATTACTGCAGAGTTTAATGAGCACCTCGAGAACACAGTTTCCACAAAAACTGTTCGCCAGGAGCTGCACAAAGCCGGATTTCACGGGAGGGCTGCAATCAGAAAACCACTACTTTCAAAAACAAACGTTGCAAAGCGTTTAGAGTGGCGTAATTGGTCCCTAGAGCAGTGGAAGAATGTTATTTTCTCGGACAAGTCTTCCTTTACATTATTTCTGAACACCAGCCGAGTATACATGTAGAGACAGCCAAAAGAAGCATTTTATCCAGACTGCCTTCTTCTAACTCGTAAACATGGAGGAGGATCTGGGATGGGGACGGGGCTATATCTTGGAAATTTGCCAGTCCAATGGGTTCCCTTCATGGCAGAATTAATAGTCAAGACTATTTAAGCATTTTATCTGATCAAATTCATCCTATGGTTGCAGAACTGTTTCTGGAGGGAAGAACAATCTTTCAGGATGATAATACACAAATTCACACAGCTAAAGTTGTTACTAAATGGCATGAGGAACATTCTAGTGAAGTTGAACATCTTATCTGGCCACCACAGACCCCAGATCTCAATATTATTGAACATTTATGGTGCATTTTCGAAAAGCAAGTAAGGAGTCGATATCCTCCACCATCATCACTACAAGAACTGGAGACGGTTTTAACTGAAGAATGGACAAAAATTCCTTTGGAAACAATTCAAACTTGTTACAATTCCATACCTTGTAGAATTCAAGCTGTAATTACTGCCAAAGGTGGTCCTACCCCATATTAAGATAAATTTGTTTGAAATTTTAAGGTGTTTCCATTATTTTGCCAACCCCTGTATGTATATATACATATATATATGTATATAGATATACATACATAGAGAGAGAGAGAGAGAATAAGCAGTTATTTTCACCACATGTTAGAATGTTGGAGGTGTGTATACATATTTATATATATATATATATATATATATACACACACACACAAAACCACATAGGTATTGTATGAAAGTAACCTGAGACAGAAGAATGTAATTAGAAGAACTGTGTGACATTTAACAACAAAATTAATACACTGAATGTTTACTACAGGGTAGGGCAGGGTTATTTCAGATTTACCCCCATTGCAGTGCGAGATATTTCAGTCAGGTTTACCCTGAGATAAGGCCAAGTATTTCAGTTTTTCACAATAAAACACAATGTTACATCAATCCTTTATGTAAACAGACTTTTAGCAGTCTGACAAATTTTGTGAATATTAATTAGAAGAAAAAAATACAAGAGATTAATAAATTTCAAAAATACCATAATTAATATAATTAATAATTTCACAAATAAACCAAATCCTTAATTGTTCAATGATTAAGAAAATAAGTGAACTTACTCTAAGACTGGCATTCAAGTTATCACCAAATAATGAAGGATCCTGGTGGTTGAGATTGGAACTCTTCATGGATAGGTTTCTGTAGAAATAAGATTTGTTAGCATGAAATTTAAATGTTTATAATAGTGATATTTATACACAAACAACTGTGCAGGGTGTATGTATTTGATATAATGATGCAGTTGTAAGCTTATGGCTGATCTATGTATTTCTGTACATCTCAACATTTTACTCTGTCTGTGTGTGCGTGCATGCGTGCATGTATTATGATTTGTTTATATTCTTATTAGTAATCCTACAATATTTTGTTTCGGCAGGTTGGGAGGAATGGGTTAATGATTTCCAGTGAATCTTTCATAAAAGACAAACTGGACTGAAATAGGGCTGACTTTCACAGGGACATAAATGATGTGGTGTTTGTGAATAATCTGAAGGAGCCTCTCAGGGGTGGGGAAAAAATACAAAGAAACAGATGCAGGCGTGGCTGTGTGGCTAAGAGGCTTGTTTCCCAATTATGTGGTCTCAGGTTCAGTACCACTGTGGGACAACTCGGGCAAGTGTCTTCCACAAAGCCCCAGGCTGAACAAACTTGACATTATATGAATGTAAACAAGCATTGTTGTCATTCAAGTATCAATATTCCATGAAAATCTTCCATGAAAAACTTGTGTGGCTATGGGGGAAAATATTACCTTGCCTGGAAACAAGTAAGGCTTGGAGATATAAAAGGCATTAGGATGCAGAAAATCTGCCTCAAAAAGTTGTCTGACCCATGCATGGATGGGGAAGAGGATTGATAAAAGATGATTATGTATATCTGACAACCATCCTGCATTAAGTGATAAGGAAGCCAACAGGGAAATAAAGACCATCCCCTCGTAAATATTACACCATTCAACAAAGCCATTTACTGGGTGATAATTGAGGGTGGAGAGAGAGAAATCGTTGGTACAATGGAACACAAGTGAGGTCAATGAGTTCAGTTATCAGATTTAAAGAAGTCAGTTTACAGAAAAACCCATTGATGTTAAAGATCTAAGACAGAATTTTTCCAATTGATTATTTCTAATATAACACACATCAATGAAACTGTGATCACTACTTGACCTCCCTGTGATGTTGAGATACCATTGACTGGATGAAGATATTGAAAGTTAAGGATGAAAGTTATGAATAGAATTCAATGACAAGACTGAGGGCTGAAGTCTGTGACAGCACCAAACCAATGGACACAGTTCAGTGCATGTGCCAGGGTATCCAAGGACAGTAGCAGAGAGTTAGGTTCCAAAAGACATTACCATTTTATCTCTGACAATGGAAGTGCTCAGTCAGTCATGTAAACTCAGGAAAATAATTACAAGTGTACACCGTTTAAATATTGGCAATAAGGGGAAAACAGATATGGCTGTTTACTTATAGATTCTCCTTCTTTGTCTGTCCATTGTAGGTCGATGTTGACTATTTTTATTCAGCAATCATCTGTGGCAGGCTCACATGTGTGGGCTACAAGGACTGCTCTTCATCTGCAACAGGGAAGACATCTGCTGCAGGTGAAACTACTTAATGCAACAGCAAAGTTACGCCTCTCATGTGCATTTTCGTATTCTCTCTGTTGTTTCTCCTCAATATCTTTCGAATGAGTGTGTAACCCCAGGACTTTTAGGATGCCCTGATATAGTCACCATTTTCAAAAAGAAGTGGGATCAAGCAGAATGTGAGAACCACCAGGTCATTTCCCTGTTCGTTATTGTTGGAAGGTGCTGGTGAAAATCATTTTCAACCAGCAGATAAAAACATTCCCGAGCAAGTCTTCATCATCATCATCGTTGTTGTTGTTTAACATCTGCTTTCCATGCTGGCATGGGTTGGATGGTTTGACTGAGGACAATTTTTAGTGTTTTCTACATATCACAGCCTAAGAATTGTCAGTGGTAACAAGAAAATGACCCAAACCACAATGTTAGATATAATAAAGTTGGATGGCTTCTCTGGTCCAGAGATTTTTCGTACAGCAACAATGTCCAACTTATGCCAGAATGATAAAAAAAAAAAAAGATGGATATAAAATGATGATAGTGATCAGCGTCATTATCTTCGTGTCCAGAGGAGAAAATTTATATCAACTGAAACTGGAAAACTAAGTTATATTTTGTGTGCGTGTGTGTGCGTGTGCGTGTGTGTGTGCGTGTGTGTGTGTGTAATTCATTACACTATAAAGTGTTTTATTTGTGGTATTTTTAGCATCACACTGACAAAAGATTTAGCTGGACCAAATAGGAAATACACATGCATGCATGTCTGTATGTCTGCATATATTACACACACACACATGCACATACAGACCCATTACATACAGATATACACACACCCTCCTATTACTATATGCCCCACTTCCTAGGAAAACACAAATTTTACTATATGCTTACCTTGGTCTCCACCTGGGGCTCACTCCTACCTTACATAAATAAACCTCTCATACTACTCCATAATATGCAAAAATAACCCAAAACACTATGATGCAAGAACTAACATTCTGATTATTAGGTCATCTGTTGTTGATTACTAAATACTTTCTCATCAATAAATCAATTAAATTTCTTAGTAGTTTAAATATGACTGCAAGTATTATTTCTCTCCATTGATTCTATTGCAAAGAATGTTTTCTATGGCAAACAGTTGAGAAATTTGTCAGAACCTTATATAAAAGCAGAAATATTTCTCCATGTGGCAAGGTTCCCATTGAAATTGGACGATTTTGAATATTGATAATGCTTCGTTTAAAGAAGCGAAATAAAGACCAAATTAAGAATCTGTAAAATATATATTTATGTGCCATGAAGAGATGCGAAGTCTGATGATTCAGGAGAGACCATTCTATGAAGAATGATGTTAAAACTATTAAATTATAAATAAACTCTTTGTTGCTTTTGTGAAGGCATCATTTGTAACAAAGTTGAAAGTCAGTGTTTCATTATGGAACTATGAAAACACCAATATTTCCTCAAGATTTACTGAGACATAATATGATCAAAATAAGACAGGAATGATTTAACTTATCTAAATTAAATGATTTTAAGTTAATATAGTAAATTCATTCAGATTACTAATAAGCTAAATGTTAATAAAAAATATCCGCACACACACACATATATATATATATATATGCAGGTAAGTTATGTCTACACATTTCCCCCTACTAGTAGAAAAAAATGTTTTAATTTGTGATTCATATATTACATTAGAATTAATTTCACAAACACACACACACACCTACAAGACTAGCAAGATGTATAAAGATAGCCAAGTTTTAAAGTAAAAACTTGAAAAGATTCTCTTTGATTCTAAATACAGACTTTAATTCCTTAAATCAGAATATTTATGGAACAAGTATTTCTTCTGAAAAGTTTTAAGCTTCACTAAACATTCTAGAGAATAATAATATATATTTTCACAACTAATAAACATGAACACGAACATTAAAATATTTTCCACAATAGAATATTCAAAACATTTGTTCCACTCAAATTAATCCAGAAATTTCAATGGAGAATAACAAACATCACACCATTTGTGTTTAGGGAAAAACTATGAACAGATAAAAATCATTCACAACCGAAGAACTATTTCTATTTTCATTAGGTCATCTGATATTAACTGTTCCTTGTCAAGCTATTTTCACACGAGAGATGCTCAGTGTATGTTCTATAAATCAGCCGGTGGTGGCTACATCATACAAAACTTCACATCTTCCATATTCTTTGCACAACATCTAAAAAGACTTTTACCATCACAACCACCCTCTCTAGACACTGTTCATCATTGGTCTGTCATTCAAGATCACACTGAATAAATTGTGATACACATACATATTGATTCCATTATGTAACCCAGAGGGATGGTCAATAAAATGACAGAATTTTTTTTTTTTTTTTTTTTTTCCATAATTTAAATTTGCAATTAAAAAAAGATTTTGAATCATACCTACCTGTTCAGAGCAGAAACGTCACAAGATGTAAATGTGTATATAGTTTAAAATATTAGCAGCATCTACATTGACAGATGCATATATACTCACATGTTGATTTACGTGAGATATATATTTATATATATACATTATATACATACATATATACTCACATGTTTCATTTTTTTTATATGAAATATTTTGATATGGAATATTTCAAGGGAAACTCTAATAAGATATTTTAAACAAATGATTTTTAGATTTTATTACATTAGTTCTGCCAGCTTTTGTTTTGTTTCTCATCAGCATATGCACTGTCACACACACACACACACACACACACAAAATCACATTATAACCTGATCTTATTGTTAATAGTTATAATCTTATTAAATAAATTTACTTTTAATTTTTCACAAACTTCTTATTCAAATTTTTCATAAGAATATATAAATTATAATATATAATGCTGATTATTGTGTACTAATTACTTTCAGTAATATATTAACATATTCAACTTAGTTGTAATAGTTCAGCCAGTTTCATTTACTAGAGACTCTTTGAGTAATTATTGTTTTAATATTTGTTTGCTGTTTTTTTTTCCTTCTGGAGAAAGACATCACAATAATATTTAGCATTAATTCGGGATATATTGACAAATGAATTAAAGCAAGTAAATGAGGTATTGTTGTGAATTAGACTAATATTTCATTTGGGAAGATTTTTGGTAAGATATTTTATATTTATTATAAAGTGACAATAAAGGAGTCTTGCTTCCAGAACAACCATCAGCCTCCAAGTTGTATTCTTTGATAACTTTGTCATTTATATCTCTCATATGTTTGAACAGTTCTATACAATATCTATTTCAGCTGGTGATGACTTCAAAGGGTTTAAGAACTTTCATTTTGGAATAAAGATTGTTTGCCAACGTAACATGGCAGTCCTGGTTTAGGACGAATGTTGCTGTAATTTAGCCCCAGGAGATATCGTCTCCAGCTGGCTATACGATACGATGTGTGTCCTTTTTTTTCGAACAAGGGAATCTAGCACCCCCCCCCCCCCCCACTCAGCTCAAAACAATATCTGTGTATCACGATTTCCAGTTTATTTCCCTTCATCAGCACACAGATATTGTTTTGAGCTGAGCGGGGGTGCTAGATTTTCTTTTTCGAAAATATAAGGACACAGATCGTGTTGTATAGCCAGCTGGAGACAATGTCTCCTGGGGCTAAACTACAGCAACATTCGTCCTAAACCAGGACTGCCATGTTACGTTGGCAAACAATCTTTACTCCAAGGCACTGCTGCTGAATATCTTTCATTGTGAGATTTAAAAATAGTAATTCTCATTTTGAAAGTAACTTGGGATAATCATTAATATATTGACAGAAAATGAAAATATTTTCAAGGAGAATTGTGAAACAGATTCTCTATGGAAGACTAAAGAAATGAAGATTTTAAGAAAGTTTAACTTTTTGCATATTAATCGTTTAAAGGTAAATATATGCACATGAAGCGAAACCCTCACCTTATTCAGTTACTAATACAAACACACACACACAAACAATTCCATGGCAGAAATAAGTTTTGAAAATAGACATGTTGAATTATGTTATAAAAGGTGGGGCTTTTTTGGGGTTTTTTCCCCTTCTGAATTTCTTTTAAATGTTGGTTTATTGAAACATTTTAAATCAATTTAGAAAAAAAAGGCATCCAACAAATGCAACAAAATAAATCTAATGTGATTTATTGGAATAATGCCATTTTCCACTTTCAAAATATTCTAAAGCACAACATATTGACAAGATTAATTGTGGGATCAAGATGTGTGTGTTTCATAATTAGACAATATAACCATAATTATAATTAATAAGAAACAGGAAAGGAATTTAAAGAGAAATAGAAAGATGAAAAAGAGGGAGTTAGAAAGACAAGCATCACAAGTAATGCAGAGGTGAAGAAAATTAATTGAAAGCATGTCACTCAGACCACAACTGGTAAAACTGTTGGCAGACATTGGATTCTGGAGAGGAATTCAATGTCAGATCCAATAATAAAATGATGATGTTGGTTTTGTAAGCTAAGAAGATTAAAGAATTTGGGACAGTGGATGAAAAATACCCCCCAAAAAAAAGGAAGAACAATACCATCAGAGAATGGTTTAGAAATGTTGATTCAGTGGAGAATATTTAAGGATGACAAAGATATTGAGGAAGGGATTCTTTTGTGCGTAAAGTTAAAGAGGAAGATGACAAAAGTTCATTTAAAAGATGCATATTTTCAATTCCTGGTTCACGATGTACACAAACAAATCTTGTGAAAGTCATCGATCTTTAAAACAAAAATCCTGCAGAAAGGTTGAAGAATGTCTAACATTTAAAAGGGATTTGTAACTCTTTGTATAACAGGGCTTTGAAATTCTATCACCTTGTATAACAAGAGTTTGTAACTTTTTGTGTAATGGGGCTTTATAAGTCTTCACTTTTGTAGATAATAATGCCACCAATCTCTAAGATGGGCCCTTTATTTTGAGAACATGAATGTAGACATGAATATCGATAGTATATACAGAAATATTCTAATGGTTATCCACACATAAACACATACATACAAAGACATGTATATATGCTTATATGTATAGCTGTAATGTGAATGAGTAAAAGAGGATGAAAAGAAGAAAAATAATGGGAGGAAAAAAGATTTAATTAAAATGTTAGTGCTTTAATAGATTTCTTCTGGTGGATTCTTTGACAATTCAATTTACCAATATGTGAAGCTGAAGTGATATTAGGCTCGATAGAAAGATTAATGTAAAGCAAGAAGTAAATAAATAAATAAAAATGATATTTTCTTTGTGAGTTTCTGATAACAAAATATAAAGGAATTAGTGATTTACTTTGATAGTTCCTCAACTATAAGAGTGGAAGTAATTACCAAAGTAATTACACTTGCTAAGACTCAATTACAATAGAACCTGATGGAACAAACCAAACTATAGCAGTAATAGGTAGTTTGGAGATTACAAGAGACAAGAACTGCACTGTTGCAACTCAATCCACCACTCGTGAACAGTTTGTTGTCAGCTGCTCTGTAGTGGAGGCAGCTGAGAAACAGTGGTAAAGGCAGTGTTGCAGTGTGGGATAATGTTTAATGGAATAAATCATAAACCAACACCTTACACACAGATATCGATATACAGCAATTTAATCTCACTTGTTTAATATTTCTCACACGATACATTTTCAGATAACTGCAACAGTAACCAACTAACCCCCCCCCCCCACCTCATTGTAATGTTTGTTGTTATTGTTGGTGGGGCGGTGATGTTGTATAATTAAAATAATTCTAGATATAAAGTAGAAAAATAGGTACCACAGGAAATTAGAAAATAATTTCATCAAATGAAAAGGTACTCAGTAAATAAATGCTTATTTGATAACAACAAATTTAATTTTCCACAACTTAAAATGATTTTCCTTCTTTGGCCATTTTTTAAATTTTTATATTAACATTTCTAATTCAATGAGCTGGAAAATTCTAACATATTTTCATTTGAAAGGAAATCTTCAGCATTGGTGAATATAATACCATCATGAGGCATCTAACAGAATAATACAAGCAAACATTTCTCCAAAACCCAAATATAAAAGAAAATAATGCTACCAATATCAAAAATGTCCTCAATTTTTCATTTGTTTTTTGTTTTTTTTTATGGTGGTGGCCTCTTCAAAGGAAGAGTCCCTCCCATAAACTGTAGTAGAATTTCTCAGGTGCACTTATTGCAACAGTACACATCTTTTTTTATCAGCTGCAGAGTGGTTCTTAGAAGCTAGATGATTCCACACTACATACAGTATACACAAGGAATATAGCAGATACTGCTAAACTACATACAGTATTTATATAGAATCATATTTTGTTAGTTTTACTTTGGGAATAGTTTCAAACAAATTCAGTTTTGAAAGTAAATTAATGAAAATACATACAAAGTAAAGAACTCGGCAATAACAACAGGAACTGTAATGTAGTTAGTAAGAGGAACTATACTATGGCTAATAACAGGAACTACACTATAGCTAATAAGAGGGCTATATTACAGCTAATTAAAGGAAGTCTACTACAGCTATTAAGAGGACGATACAAAAGGAAGTCTCCAATAATTAATATGATCTATATTAGACATAAAATGAAGAACTATCCCATAGCTATTAAGTGGAACTATATTGTAGTTAATAAGAAGATCATATTATATAGCTAATAATGGGTATAGAAGGAACTATAGTATAGCTAAAAGGAGAATGTCTACTGAAGCCGATAACAGGTATTTCACTGAGTAAGGTTTAAATATATTTAAGAACATGAAGAACAGAACCGGTCCTAAGTAAACACTAATTTAAAAAAAACTGTTAATGGTAAAAGGGACAATATCCAATGGTGGAAAAAGAAAAAAAGCAAGGATTTCTTCAAAGTTATAGGAGGAAATTGCCAAAAATGTAGAATAGTAGGGTATTTGTGACCCAAGGCTAAAATAACTAGATATATTTAATCCTACACTCATTCTATAGACATCTTTCTACAAACAAATTTTAAACACTTAAAAGCAGTGCTCCAGCATGGCAGCAGTAAATTACTGAAACAAGCAAATGAACTGCAATGTCTAGTTTCAATTTAAATTTCATTCACTGACAAAGTGATTTAAAAGTAAATATTTATAAAACTTTAATTATTTTGGTACATTATTAATTCAAAATTACTTCATTGAATAATTATATGAAAGAAATTTCTAAAAAGTCATCAATAATATTTGGCCAGAAAAACGGTGATTATTTCCTAGAAATATCTTCAAGGAGGTTTACACATAGAACTGTTGCTGAGATGAGATATACTAACATCAGAAAATATAACAGATAAATTTATAGTTGGTATAGCTTATCTGACACATCTCTGCATGGTTTCTATGAACTCTGTTTTATTCAGAAGTCAGCAACATGAGGCTATGGCAGTCCCAGGTACCATGCCTTAAGATTGATCCTGCTAGCTTATGGCTAAGAATAAACTTGGCTATACAATCTCTAGCATGCCACCACAAACACACCGAAACACAAATCACATCTGCAAATTTATGAGAGATCTTTTTGATGGTTAAATAGAATCAAACAAATCCAAATGGAATCATCTAAATAAAAACCCTGGATATCAGAATTAGTTTCATGTCTTTAATACATAACAGTTATGTTTAGAAATATTGAGAATCATTGAAATAGTTGATTAAAGTTGGATATCTAAAGAATCATAACAGAACACAGAATATTTCAGATCTTAGCAACAACCTCAAGAAGTTTGTGTGGAATTATAAATTTGTAGCACTAATTATTCAATCATTATTCTCTTAGTTGATTCTTTTTTTTAACTAATGAAACTCTGTCATTTGACTAATTGCAAAATATCTATTAAACTAAAATTATGAAAATTTCAAAATTCCCCACTAAAATGAATGGTAAAAAAAAAAAAAGTTGGTCATCTTGAGCCAAGGGTCAAAAATATCTGAGAAAGATTAAAAATCTATTGGGAGGGGTGGGGGTAGTGAGAGGAGTGAGTATAGAGAATACAGTGGAAGGGGAGAATCAGCCAAATATTAAAGGTGAGTTGAAAAACGGGGAGAGAAAGAATGAAGTAAAATAGGGAGGAAGAAAAAGGGTGAAGAACTAATATCAGAGTTAAATCATCAACGTGATGAAAAAGAAGAGGAAAGAAAGTGGAGAATCTCAATGATGGGTGGGGGGAGGGGATAACATGACAGAATTAATTGGTTTGTGAGGAGGAGAGAAAAGAACCAGTTAGTGCTTACTGTGCAGCAGTGTCACTTTCGTGATATTTTCGGGGTCGTCCACGAGTCAGATGGCGGCGCCTAACGAACTCAAAGTCATCCACCATCCAAAACGATCCAAAATCATCCTCATATCTTACAAAACATTTATGCAGGGACAAATTGGTGCGAATAGCATTCTGTGCAGCAAGAGAAGAAAAATGGGAAAGAAGACAGCAGATGGCGTTAGCAGCAGGGCAGAAAATGTATATAGAGAGGGAATATATAGTAGCCAAGCCCATGAAAAAGTCTTCAGTTTGTAGAGAAATTTTCGTTGGTCATGCATATAAGATACTCAAACCATTTGGTTTAATACTTTATCATGTATTTTGTTAATATATGTGTAATGAAAAAAATAAATGAAAAACAAATTAAAACAAAGAATAATATCATCCACAGACTGAGAGCAAAAATACCAGGGAGTTTACATAAACACATACACAAATCCACTTGCAGACAAATCCTGATGCCATTAGGAAATATTTTCCAATTTCTAAAACAATTAAAAGGAAAAATTTTGCATGGAAAATTAATGCAGAAATACACTGATGAAGTGAAATGGGAGAGTTAAATAATTTCAACTGCCTATAAAAGGTAAATTTATAGTCAGTGGATTATAGCTTCCAATTTCTGAACCAGGATTTGAAATCAAATATACATTTTTCTGCAAGTTCTCTGCCTATTATTCTTGCCTGTTGCACTAGGAAATTTATGAGAGTTAACTGTAAGCTGATAGAGAGGAAAAATCCTTTGATTAACCTGATGTAAACTGGTTAGGAAGGATATAGATAAGCAACCCGAAATCAGTTCCTCCTCTTTGGTTACTTGACACCTACCCAAAGAACACACTTCATTTACTCCTTTCATTTAGGGATTGTCAATGTACAACTCTCTTACTCTTTCTTTCTCTACTAGCTACTCACAGATGAAGCTAACTAGTTACAGAAACCTGAGGATACAACTCAAAATAATTGTAACTTTGTAACAATAACGATATAAAAAAAAACACTTTTCAACTAACAATTAATATCTTCTACTCTCATTTATTTGGTGCATATCATTATAATTAGTGACCTCCAATGTTTAAACTGTTAAAATTGGATATTGTACTTAACTGTCACAGGTTAATGAAAAGGTGAGATAATAATAAAAAGATTGAGTTCACAAAAATTATTTGTCAATATCAAGCCTCCAAGTTATTCATCTCATCATCATTGTTTAACGTCCGCTTTCCATGCTGGCATGGGTTGGACGGTTTGACTGAGGACTGGCAAGCCAGGAGGCTGCACCAGGCTCCAATCTCATTTGGCAAGGTTTCTACAGCTGGATGCCCTACCTAATGCCAATCACTCCAAGAGTGTAGTGGGTGCTTTTAACACATCCCACCAGCACAAGGGCCAGTCAGGCAGCACTGGCATCAACCAAACTTGAAAAGTGCTTTTTACATGCCACCAGCACAGGAACCAGTCAGGAGGTACTGGCATCGACCACACTCGGATGGTACTTTTTATGTGCCACCAGCATGGGAGCCAGTCGGGCAACACTATCAATAATATTATAGAGAAAGGAGATAACTTTAATGATAACAGTGCAAAATTTGAGGAAATAAAGATAATGTAGATTGGAATGGATAATGTTGCTTTATAAGAGACTTGTTTCAGTCTTATCAGTCCTCCTTAGTGATTATTATTCTACTCAGCGGACAAGAAGAAATCAATAAATACATAAACAGATGGGATGTAGTGAGGCTGGTTATAAATAGTAATGATATGGTTGAGAGAAACTACATCACATGTCTTTGCATATTAAATACATGTTCAGTTTCTCATTGATTGTCTGATATAGAGAATTAAAAACACTGATTATATAGACCTGTTCATGCAACTGGTGGGCAAGAATCCCCCTCTCTCAGCATGTTTGAAATACTAAAGCAACCAAAGGAGTTGACTTGATATCAGAGAATTCAATCTTATGCAAAATAAATCAGATGTAAATTGGATTAAACACTGCCTTCTTACAACATCTGTAACAGATTAATAGATTAATCCTCTAAGCTCTGTAATCAAACCTCAGCTGTAACTTTCTTCTTATCACCTTCTAGAATCTCTAATTCAACAATTTCCCTCCGACTATTATTCTGCAATAATTAAAACTAATCACTGATATATATAGAGAGAGACAGAGAGAGATACGACCTGGGGGATCCAAGTGTAGGAAGTTGGTAAGCTTCAAGCAGTGAATGGCAGGTATAGAGAACATATGTGGAATGCGTACAATACGAAACAATAATTTATTGGTAACAAGAGTTACACATATTACATAACTATTACATTGTGAGCTTCAGTTAGCTAGGAAACTTATGTGGCTTGCATTTTACAAGTTCCACTCCCTCAATTTGTATGTATATATATATATATATATATATATATATATATACACATATGCACATACATACATACATACATACATACACATGTACATGTGTGTGTATGTGCGTGTATTCTCTTGCAACAAGACAGTAACCATATAGATCTTCTACATCAAGAAACTTGTTCAGCCTTGGCACCTTCCCTCATTTTACAGCATAAAGTTGGCCCTCCCAGGGCTCAGAGTTTTGTAAGCTATACAACAACCACCTCACTAGTGCTTGTAAAGAGTACCCAGCACATGCCATAGAGTGGTTAGCTTCAAGAAGGGCATCATGAGTTGAGAGGAATTCTTTGGGGTTGTAATAATTTACCTCTGGAAACATGGGTTTTTTTTATTCATTGTTCTTAAACAACCCTTATTCATGAACCTTTTCAGCAGATAGGTTACTCAACCTGAAGGAAAGCTTAACTAACTGGGCCCCACCTGAAAGTCATGTGCTATTTTGATTTGAGGTCATCATGTTGCACATATGATTGTGATGCCTGTGCCTGGTGAACCCTCATCAGACGAGTAGTCATGATGGGTATTTGTACCCCAGCATCACATTAATGGCAAGAATTGCTCTCTCTCTCTCTCTCTCAATAATAAAAATGATGATGATGATGATAATTTTTCTAACATAGACACAAGTGCAGAAATTGAGAGAATGGGGACAGTCAGCTAGATTGATCCCAAAACTTGAATAGTACTTTAGCTTACTGACCCTGAAAAGATGACAAGCCAAGTTGACCTCAGCGGGATTTGAACACGGAATATGAAAACTTGAAAAAATTCCACAAGATATTTTATCCAACACTCTAATGGTTTTGTTAATCCATTATTCTTAAACAATTGTTTCTGAGTAGGCACGAGGACACAGCAATCTTTGGGGGGTGGGGAGATTACTCGATATTGCTGACCCCAATACTTTATTTTATCGGCCCTGGAGAGATGAAAAACAAAGTCGAGCTCAGTGGGATTTGAACTCAGGATGTAAAAGAGTCAGAAGAAATGTAATAATACATTTTTTAATAATAACAATAATGATTTCAAATTTTGGCACAAGGCCAGCAATTCCAGGTGACGGGGTAAGCTGATTACATTCAGCAATAGGCTCAAGGCCAGAAATTTTGGGTGAGTGAGCTGGTTGATGAAATAAACCCCAGTGCGGAACTGGTACTTATTTCATCAACCCCAAAAGAAGAGAGACACAGTCAACTTTGACGGAATTTGAGCTCAGAATGTAAAAATGGATTAGATGGCACCAACCATTAGGCCAGCATGGTAATGGTTCTGCCAGCTCACCAGCTTTGCTAAATAATAACAACAACAATAATAATAATAAGAAGAAGAATTTGGAGCATGAGAACGGTAAAGGTCATGCCTATAATAATTGGTGTGTTGGGAAGCAGAGATGTAGGCAAATGGCTGAAGGAGATTGAAATAGAATGCCCAGTAGAGCTCCTACAGAAAGTTTGCCTCTTAGGGACAACAAGGATTATCAGGAGAGTTCCAAGCACTTGAAGAACTGCCAAAAATGTGTGGATACCTAAGGCTACTGGTAGCAACTTGCTACCTACATAAACCCTACCAGGAATAGGACCAGACCTGAGCTTTGTTTCAATAATAATAATTTCAAAACCTAACTCTCAAATTTCTGGCCTTGTGCCAGAAATTTGAGAGTGAGAGTGAATACCACCAATGCCAGTGATTGACTGCTACTTATTTTATTCACCCTTGAGGGATGAAAGATAAAGTTAATCGCAATGAGATATGATCTCAGAATATAAAAACTCAGAAAAATGCTCCAAGGCATTTCGTCTGATACCTTAACGATTTTGTCATTACAATGAGGACAATGACAAAAATAATTTGGCAAAATCATTAAAGCATTGGGAAAACTGCTTTGTGGTATTCCAATGTTCTTCACATTTTGAGTTCAAATCACACCAGCATCAACTTTGCCTTTCATTCTTTCGATAAAGTAGCAGTCAAGTCTAGATTTGACAGTGTTGACAGCACACCCTCCCCCTCAAAACTTACAAACCCAGTGTCTAAATCAAGAATCATTATTAATGACACAAAGGTTGTTGGTAGTTTGAATTTATGAGGTTTACTTTTTTTAATTCTGTTCTAAAATGTGAAGTTTTGAAACCAACTAAATTGATACTCAAAGGAAATGGTGTCTTTCATTTTCTAACTCTATGTGCCAGATGTGACTGTCTGGTTAAGAAGTTCACTTCCCAATCACATTGTTCCAAGTTCAGTCCCACTGCATGACACCTTGGGCAAGTGCATCTTCTACAATAGACCCAGGCCAACTAAGGCCTTGGGAGTTAATTTGGTAGATGGAAACTGAAAGAAGCACACTATATCATCATTTAACATTCATTTTTCCATGCTGGCTCATAACCTGTTTAGACTCATAACTGGTTACGACTCTCCTACACTAAAATGGCTGATGAGTTTAGAGAAAAATAAAGTTTAATTGTAATGACTGGAGATTAATAGTTGAAGGAAAATTGTAAACTGGATTCAAGAGGTGTGTAATGGGTGGGAGATGAAGAATAAGAAGATTAATCTACAGAGATGCTGCAAGAAGGAAAAATTTAATTAAAAGGGGTCAGGGAAAAAATAATAAATATTTAGAAGAAGAGAAAGAGTGAAAGCCATTTGGAAGTAGGCCTGTGGTTATAAAGGATTGCCGGAGGAAAGTCTAACAGACTTTCTTTCAATGTAGCCTCACGTGTGCTTGAAACTAGTCAGATTAGAATACCATTTTTGTAAGATATCTAAAATGTTGTTGGTTTGGAGTTGACCTGCAAAAATTTCTGGCTTTGTGCCTGTAGTCGAAAGGATTATCATTGCTGCTGTTGTTACTATTATTATTATTATTATTATTATTATTATCAAGGTGGTGAGCTGGCAGAAATGTTAGCACCCTGGGCAAAATGCCTAGCAGCATTTTGTCTGTTCTTATGTTTGGGAGTTCAAATTTCACCCTGGCCAACTTTGCCATTCATCCTTTTGGGGTTGATGAAATACTGGGGTCACTGTAATCAGCTAGTCCCCCACTCCAAATTTCAGGCCTTGTGCCTATAGTAGAAAGGATTATTATTATTATCATTATTGTTGTTATTATTATTATTATTATTATTATTATTATTATTATTATTGGCATTATTATCTATTATTATGGCTGCTGATATCAATGTTGTTAGTGACAAGGTTGAAAAGCATGAGGACAGATGCACTCCTCTTTGGTAGAGGCCTCATCGACTTTTCCAAGTTTCACTTGGAAAGAAAAGTGAGGGTAGAGAAGTGCGGGTCCTTGAGTGAATTTACTGAAAGGTGGATGGAAGTTGTGAAAATGGCAAGAGGGGATGGCATTTCTTCAATTCCAATTCCCCTTCACCGACCTGTGAGTTGGAGAAGGTGCTTGCCCTTGGTGTTCAAGGAGATCTTGGATGGTGGGGTTCCTCAATTTTCCCTAGAAGTCTTCCTGTATCAGGAGGATCACATCACTATCATCTTTTTTTTTCCCCTTCCTACTGTATATTACCTTCCTTTGTTTATTGTATGCCATGTATACTTTACACTTCGTTTTCTTTAATCATTCCGTTATATGTAAACCTCAACACTTGATGTCTGTCTTTCTATTGCCACGCCTCATCCTTCACCCTGGTGGCAAATAAAATAAATCATTATTATTATCATTGATATTAATGTTAATATTTACTTGGTTCCTATAAAAAACTGTCCGAGAGAAAGATTGAAAGATTTAAACATAGTGGCAACAAGCACCAGATAAAGGAAGTGCCTCCCCCCCCACACACACACGCAAGCCATTGGTTGTAATTGGTAGAAGACAAAAAGAAACCTTGAGGCAAATACAAAATTATTTAGCATCAAAACTACTGGAAAAGAAGACAATGCAGGAAATTTATGTAATTCTGTAAGACTTTCTAAATATTTACTTGGAAGAAAATTAAGACATAAATGAATCGACAGACAAGTATGTATGAACATACACACACACACACATATATATATACATATACACATACATACACATTTACTCACACATACAAACAGTATATAAACATACATGAATTCATACTCATATAAACTCTCACATGTAAAATGAAAAGAAAAAAAAACTTTCTAAAAGAAATTAACTTAAGAAAAAGACAAAAATAAATAATTTAAAAAAATTTATATGAAATATTTAAGAGAAAAACGTTAAAAATGTTTTCTTTTCTTTTTGCAATAATTGAAGTAATGTGGTGAGGTTAACAAAGACTGAACTTTTTTCTGAGCTACAGAGTTAGTGGGGCAGAGGAAGGGGAAGAATAGTTAAATTTCAAAAATAGTAAGAAAAAAAGAAAAAACAACCAAGAAAATATTCTGCCACAAGGTCAGATTTCACAAGCTTGGCGAACCACATCAACATCTCACAAAGGGGAAAAGATATATATATATGTATATATACATTCACATATATACATATATATGCGATGATGAAGAAAGAAAGTGAGAAAGAGAAGGAGAGAGAGAGAGAGAGAAAGAGGTTAATGTTAATTCTTTCATCATTTTCTCTTTTTTTTTTTTCTTTTGTGAGTTTTTGCTTTTGGTAAAGTTTTGTAAAAAAAATGACAACAATCAAGCAAACAAAAAAAAAAAACATACCCACTCAGTTTTTGTGGTCTCCGTTTGTAGAACTCTACCTCGTCGACGGTCCATACAGCCCCCTTAACATTCTCAACTCGCATAAAACATTTGTGAAGACTAAGGTTGTGGCGCACGGCATTCTAAGCAGAGAACACATAACATCCACTTTACTACGAGATCTACTGAAATAATAACAACTAAAAACTTTGAAAAATAAAATGAAAAAAAATAGTAACACAAGCAGAGTTTAAGCTGGTTGAGCAGGCTGTCGTCCTAATACGGTATTTAAGGGGGAAGTGGTCCCTTTTATTTAGATGTTCAGGAGAGAGATTCTTTGGTTCAAGTAAAAGACAAATGATAATCATGTAGCCTGGTGTATTACTGGTATTTAATGTATTGGACCAGGTCGACCTCAGCAAGATTTGAGCTCAAAATGCTATGTTACTTTATTAGAATCATAGTCTGACCATCTTCACTGTTCTTTACTTCAATTATAACAGAACACTTTCTGGCTCAGACTGTTTGGTAGCTAAAACCAGGAATGACCAAAGAACCATACAAATTAATTCCTTCAGATAAATATTTGGAAATTTTGAAATATAACAATTGAAATCTTGAGAAGAATAAATTTTATGAATCTGCAAATTGGTTTGATTTGATGTTTAGATTAATAACTGGTGGAGTAAGTGAAGTGGCTTTGAAATTCTACCTTTATTTGACAAGAAAATGAACCCATTTCCTTTCAGTTCATTTCTTGCTGTCAAATATAAACTTTAACAAAAAAGAATATTTACTAGATTCAAGTCCCATAAAACTTTCGGCAATAAAATCAAATAAAGGTAAAATGCATTTTTACAGATTTGCACATATATTTTCTCTATTATATGTATCACATCTCTCTCTGTCTCACTCACACCCACCCACACAAACTCTTTAGATAATTTACAATGACATCTCAGAAACATCTTAAAGGTGATGAGCTAACATGCTCATATGCACATACAAAATGTGTGTGTGTGTGTGTGTGTGTGTGTGTGTGCATGTGTGTGTGTGTGTGTGTGTGTGTGTGTGCGTGCATATATAAATACACACATACCATACATGCCTTCAATAGACACTCTGTCATTAGTTTTTGCAACAACTTAAACTCTGCTCAGGGATTTTAATCATGAAACATGCACAGTCAAAAAGAAAAAAAAAAAAGAAATTTATTAAAAAGCCGAACTTACATACACACAAAAAAAAAAATAATAATAATGATAATAATAATAATAATAATAATAATAATAATAATAATAATAATAATAAATGAATTGATAGCTTCACTTTACCAGTGGTTACTAAATGCTGGTCTAATGATATCGACTGTAGAAAAAATATAAAGATTGCTGTTTTGTTTTTAGGTAGGAAAATACTGAGGTTGTGTACCAGAGGGAAGACACAGAGAACAGTTAATTACTGGTATATTGAAGGTACTGCATGAATATCACAAACTCACATTTATTTTGATAAACAAATGTATAAGACACAAACACAAAGAGAGACACACACACATATAGAGAGGGGGAAGGAGAGAGAGGAAGGTAATTCTAGGCATACAAAGAGATACAAATACACAATAATGTATTACATCATCACCATCACCATCATCATCACTGTTTTTCATCCACTTTTTCCATAATGGCATAAGTTGGACAAAGTGTTACAGCTCAAAGAATGGTGACCACTTGTCCAACCTACACCACCAAGTGTGTATGTGCGCGTGTGTGTGTGTGTGTGTGTGTGTGTGTGTGTGTGTGTGTGTGTGTGTGCAGGCATGGTTGTGTGGTTAAGATGTTTGCTTTCCAACCACATAGTTCCGGGTTCAGTTCAACTATGAGGTACCTTGGGCAAGTGTCTTCTATTATAACCATAAGCCCCAAGCCTTGGAAATTGATTTCATAGGCAGAAACTGAAAGAAGACCATCATGTGTGTGTATGTGTATGTGTATGTGTGTGTGTGTGTGTGTGTGTGAACATCTGCTTGTTTCATGTCTTCAAAGCCAATAGATTAAGAGGTCCCTTTCTTAAAAACCAGATAAGGGTTAGCAATAGGAAGGGCACCTCACTCTAAAACAACGTCACAACAACACATTTGTCTAATCCATGCAAAACAATCAACTATAGACGTAACATTTAATCATTAGTGTAATGAGGCACTATGGTCTTCTGGGTGTGCCACTTCGGACAATGATGGTGGTGGTTGTGATGATGATGACTGTGATGATGTGAGAGGAAAGCTGACAGAAGACTGGAGATCTTTGGCATTAAACTAAAAGAATGATTTATGAAGCATAATTTCGTTTTTTTGTTTTAAATGGATGTGACTTTAGTGTTTGGACTACATTCCAGACTATGACAAATTGACATTTTAGGTAACTACGGACAATAAAAGGATTCTCTCAGACTTTATCTCAGAATCATGGTCAAGAAATGTTTTTGGTTAAAACAAAGAATAAAATTATAAAATAAAGAATGGTGTCAAAGGGTGATAGATTCAATATTGTATTTCATTCTGACGTCAATCATAATAAAAGTTCCAGGGAATGAAACCAGGATGGAGCCTTAAGAGAGGTTCTATATGACAAACTTAAAATATTGGTTTCAAATTTTTGCACAAGACCAGCAACCTCAAGGTAGAAGATGTGGGAATTACATTGACCCCCCCCCCCCCCCAGCATCCGAAAGGATGAAAGACAAAGTTAATTTCAGTAGAATTTGAACTCAGAACATACAGATGAATGAAATTCCACTAAGCATTTTGCCAAACATTATAATGATTCTGCAGACTCCCCATCTTGTAAGACTTAAAATATCAAACTACTGTAAGAGTCTGGTAGATAACAACGCAACTGGCATGCCACTGAAGATGTTTAGACTTATAATGCCATTCTTTTTGGAAATAATGTTTATTAATTTCACCCAAACAGGACTGATTTTAGGGTATGATAAGAGACAGCTTTTATTTCTATAGCCAGAAAATGTAAAAATACATTCCAAATGCGGAGGGGTGGGACCCTCACTCAGACCCCTGATCCATTAGAAATATCAGAAAAATCTCACTCAACTTATATTCAATCATGTTAAATAAAGGTAACACTGAATACTGCATTTCTTGATATGCAATAGGATGGGATGGTCACTCACTTGGACTAAACAATAACACCAAAAGCAACTGCATTAGAGAAAGGAAACTAATTTCACCATCCATGTATAGGTGAGGTCAGAGATTATGTGTAGTGGTCATGTTTAGACTCAGAACTCTGACAAGAAACTCTTCCATGTTTAATGGAATTAAATAAACCATATAACAACAATGTCGTTAATAATATCTCTGGTAAGAATTACATGGAATTACATGAATTGTAGAAGAACAAGGATGGAGCAGAAGTTAGAAATATGGTTTCTCAAGCCTGTGGGAGACAAGAGCTCCTACAAAAGAGTAAACAATGTTTTAAGGCTGTGTAACATTGAAGAATTCCCGCAAAAATAGCAATTATTCTGATGGGATGGGACTTAATTAAGAATTCTAATTTTCATAAAAGAAAAATGTGAATGGAAAGAAGATGGCACAAAAGTAAAAGATGGAAGATTGCAAAGGAAATTTGTGAGTAAAACAAATAGGATTTTGAAGAGAAATATGAAGACAAATCAGAAGCATTGGTTAGAATTATGAAATATAAAATACAGTGATTGCTAACAATGTCAAGCACAGGTAACACAACACAAGATGGGCAAGGTAACAGATAAAAAACAAAAAATAACAGAAAAAAATTGACAATGATTTGTATAAGGTATATGACAATTTAATTATTTTTGTTTTCAATTTTTTTTTTTGTCTTTTTTTACAGCATCTTTATATTTTTCCTGGATGAAATGCTGAGCTATTCAGCCAGTCAACCTAACAGCACTACAATTCTGTAGAATCAGTTCCTATTATTGCACAGAATTCCAAAAACTATAAAACCAACCTGATTAAATATATCAAAAAAAAATTTTTTTTTATATATAAAGCTTGATTCTAGAATATATTTTCATATTTGTAATATTTGAAAGACCATTAGTAACATGAAGACTACAATAATAATCTTGTAGATGAAAATATGAGATTGTTCAATATAATTAGACTTTTAGCTGTGAGAGATGTTTTTAGATTGGTTTCGTGAGAGAGAGATGGGGGAGGGCCCAAGGCCCCCTGAGGATGCCTGAAAGCACTAACATCTGATGTCATCGTTAACTTTTTATTGAACAGCTGAAAGCTGATGACTCCAGAAAATGTTGGACACAGAAGGAATTTCAGAGGGGGACATTCTAGAGAAGGAATTGGTAAAGTAGTTGATGTGAGTGGGGTGGAGAGAGTATGGGGGATGAGAAGAAGAAACTAAATCAGGATTACGTGACTTGAAGCAGGATAATACCAACCTACTCTAAGGAGCAGAGGCCACGGTAGTAGTGGTAGAAAAGGTAGGGGGAGGAGATACAGCATGTCTGTATGTCAAAGGATGGAAAGTGGCTCCATTGTAATTAGTTTGGAGGGCTTTCTTTAGCAGCAGTCTAGGATGTCTCTGTGTCTAGTATCAGCACCAATCCAGACAAAAAAGAGCAGGATTCCGTTGGGGTTATCACTTGAGGTTGTAGAGAATTAGTCATTAGTGGAACAATGAAACATCCTCTGACAGCTCTGAAGACAATGTCCAAACTCTGTGGAACACTCTTTGGCCTTGTTGGGAGGTCTTGGCATTTGTAGTAATGGTGAGGGTTCCAGATGTGAGTTGTTCATGTTTAGAAAGGGTCGGGTATAATAGTTTTTTATTGATATGAGCAGTACTTGTGTCTTTGTCCAGTTTTATTGATATTTGGGACCACCAGCACCACCGCCATCATTGTTGGGTGAATATTGAAGTGTTTCAAAAATTTATGAAAGTACTGTAAAGTGCTCAGTTCTTAATGAAGCACCTACCCTACCTTGTTTTAAATCCCACATAGAAATATTCCATCAAAACTCTTCAGAAATTCATAAACCTAACAAGTTTAAATTTACTGACCGAAGAAAGCTGAAGCTTTATATGTATCTAGAATTCAAATGCTAAAAGTTTTCCCTTCCACACAAACCAGACATTTGTATCTTATTCAGTAATGTTAAATCAATATTGTATTTTTATTGGAACAGAAAACAGCGTCTGATAGACAAAACATTGAACATGAAAAAATGTTGAAATATGATATTACTGTAACATATTTGTTGTTCTGATTTAAGAATAGTTTACAGTTGATGGAAGTCTGTGCATTTCTAGGTCTGTCACAGAACTACTAAGAGAATACATTAAACTACGCAAATAAACAAAAAAAAAAAAAACTGATCCCAGTTTTGGATTTGTAAACATGATCCCATGGCTGTGGTAATGCTGCCAATTAGTCCATGCAAAAGCAGTTCTGACTACAGTATGCAGGACACTAGGAAAGAGAAGCACTGATAGATCTACAGATACTCTCTAAATAAAAGCAGTAGCCACTGCCTACCATCACTAATAATAAACTAGGACTATATTTACAGGGATATCACACAGAACCTGTAGTCTTCAAGACCACTTTGATAACAATAACCGGATTTTTTAAAAATCCAAACAACTTATGATTTTATAAACCGACTTAAGAGGATTTCCCAATCCCACTTTAGGAAAAAAAAAAATATTTTGAAATAAGCAACAAGAATAAAAATTGTTATAAATTATAAATCTGAAAGAAATTCATTAATATTGCAAATAGACATAAACGAAAACATATTTAGGGAAGAGAAACAATGTTTGCGTAGGGAGACATATAAGAGAAAAAAACATGTGTAGATTTGTGTGTGTGTGTGTGTGTGTGTGTGAAGAAAGATAATAGACAGTGAGAGAGGAGAGAGAGAAAGAAAGAGAGAGAGAGTTTAAATGTGCTGTAAAATATAAAATATAATATACACAGTGAGAGACAGAGGGATAAATATTCAATGAGTGAGGAATTAATTCAACAACATTAAAACAAAGAAAGAAAAAAAAATCAATCACAACAAAAAATACATTGATTTGTTAGTTTTTAAAATTTGAACAGACAGCTTCAATAAACAACATTTCTTAAGAGATAGATTTTATATTACAGATTTGTAACAGAACCAGTTGAAAGATTAACAGCAACAAAATAATAATAATAATAATAATAATCCTTTCAACTATAGACACAAGGCCTGAAATTTTAGGAATGGGGGCTAGTCAATTACATAGACCCCAGCACCCAACTGGTACTGATTTCATCAACCCTGAGAGGATGAAAGGCAAAGTCAACCTCAGAATTTAGGGCCAGAAGAAATACTGCTAAGTACATTGTCTGCCAACTTTTCACCTTCAATAATAATAATGATACTTTAGAAACAAGGACAGGGGGAAGACCTATAGTTGCTTCAATCAAGGACAATATGGAACTGGTTTGACATTTTATAGACTTGGAAAAGATGAAAAGGAATTTAACTTGGATCAGTTTTGGGCTGAGGATGATGTGAATAAACAGCACAAAGGATACTGATTCAATCCATTACCATTTATTCCACTTGCTGTTGTACCCTTATTCCACCCAATGTTGTACTCCACATCCACCCAACACTTGTACAGAATAGGGCATAATAAATGTTATTAATGCTAATAATAATTAGGACCAAATTGACAATCATCTATGTTTGGCACAAACCAAAAATTTATATAGTATGGTTCCCTTGATTGAATGGATCAGTGTTCCATTGGTATTTATTTTATTATCTCTTGGATGCTGAAAGGTTAAATACACCCCCAGCAGGATCTAAACTTAAATACCAGTGGTAAGAAATTTTCAAACTATTTTGGATAGGAATTTACAGTTTCCCATGTCTTACCTCTTCACTTCCATAAAATATTGAGTGCTTACTTACTGAGTCAATGTAGGTTTCCTGTCATATAAATCTGTGAATCATTTCAATTTATGATATTGAGCTATTTCCATTTCATTGCTTTAAATGAATGGAAACAGAATAGAAAAGAGGGAAATCTTTAGTCTTGCTGGGAACAAGATACTCTCTCTAGTGTTGGTGCCATGGTAAAATGTGACGAGTACATTCTGTAAAAGGGTTGCTTTTAAGAAGGGCATCCAGCTGTGAGAACTATGCTAAAAATGAAACATTTGAACAAAACATAATCCCCAAACTGTCTAGGGCAGTTAGCTTCTAATAGAATCTGGCTTAGACAGTAATCACCTGTTTGATACCAGCATGGACAGCACACAGATGATGATGATGATGGTGATTTCTGTATAAACCCAGGTGATCTGTAAGGCCACCCATCTTTATTATTATTATTATTATTATTATTATTATGTTGTATGTCACTTTAATAACTTTAACTATGGGACACAAATGAAGACATAATAAAAACGTTAGACAGAGTCAAACACTGGTTAAAGATATAAATTTATGCATTAAAATAGAAATAAGATCTATTAAACATAGAATATCCACTGATCCTGTGGATCACTGGAATCCCAATTTCACTTACTTTTATCAGATTATAGGCTAATCCACAACTATTTTAATTCTATTACTAATTTCTAATAGTTGGGTGACTGAAGTAAGCAAGCAATGAGAAAATATGTTTTATATCCAAAGTCTAATGAAAACACCAGCAGGACACTTCATGACCATAAACTGGGATATTCTATCTACAAATCCAAACTTAAACTGGTTAGTCCAATATCTAATTTACAATTCCAAACTTAAATTGGTTAATCTAGTATCCAATCTACAAATCCAACATTAAGTTGGCAAATCCAATATTTAATCTACAAATCCAACATTAAATTGGTTAATCTAGTATCCAATCTACAAATCCAACATTAAGTTGGCAAATCCAATATTTAATCTACAAATCCAACATTAAATTGGTTAATCCAATATTTAATCTACAAATCCAACATTAAACTGACTAATTCAATATCTAATCTACAAATACAACATTAGATTGGTTAATCCAATATTTAATCTACAAATCCAACATTAAACTGGTTAATCCAGTATCCAATCTACAAATCCAATATTAAAATAGTTAACCCAATATTTAATTGATTCACCCATTTTTCTTTAGACAGCAAATGACTTTGGTAAAGAGATGAACATCACAGACTGATATTCAACATTCACCACAAATCCGAGTCTCTTTACCCACATAAAAAAAACTCCAAACACAAAACAACATATGTGATAATTCCTAGTATATCCATGCCATAAGCAATGACAGCAGTTTTATTAACTGTAGAGAATGGCACATCTGTTCCAATGACAGATGAAACCATTAATTTTTTCCCTAAAGACTTTGTATTTTGTTACTAAAGTATTACTTAGAACTTAGGTGAAAGTCTGAAACCAATGATTTGTCAATGTGTGTGTGTGTGTGCTACCCGTGAAAACAGTTAGTAGCAAAGGTGTACAACATATAAACACTTGGCCTATGAAAATTGAACAATTTTTACTGGTTTAATGTTAGTTATGAAAATTTAATTAACAAGCATGATATTATATCTATAAAAATGTTACAATACAACTTAACAGTGAAAGATTTACACCTAATTATTATTATTATTATTATTATTATTATTTCAGTAATTCTTTTATTCCAATATTCACAGAAAAATTGTGAATTCCATAAAGATTTTTCTAATGTTTCCTATCATTATTTATCACTACATAAAGATTGTGTCCTGCTTTAAACAACAGCCACATTTTAATTTTTCTTTCACAGTTTGCCATCAGAGCAATATGACAAAACACCTCATCCTTCCACCCACTTTCATTTTACTTCAATTGTCATTCACTCTCTATCAGTTAGTCATTTCTCTCTCCCACACAACCACCCTACAATGACAGCAAATAACTTTACATTGCTAATTACTATATATTAAACCCTGTATTAAATTCAAATGTACCTACAATAGAGAACTGCTCACATATGAAATGGTAATGTTTCACACCTCTGACTGCATCAATGATGATGATGATGTGTGTGTGCGTTTTATGTTGCTATCATTATTATTGTTTTAACATCCACACATGTCAACAAAGATTAGATGTTTCTCTAACCCAACATCTCTTCAGCATCATAATCCTTGCATCTGTCTGTGAAGTTCCAATTCTCCTTCACAAGTCTTATTCACTTTACACAGCAGCAGGGTTTCTTGCAAACAAAGTATAAAGGAAAGCCATTCAATGACTGGTGGCTTAAAGCAACTGCTACATGTGTAATACCACATGTAATATAAAGTATAAACATGAAAGAACGTTGTTGAATCAAAGAGAACCAACCAATTGGAAAATTGATTCAACATTTTAAAGAATATTAAAGTTGGAATGTTCTAATATTTAGAAAGTTTATATAACAAAATATTTACAGTCAGACTTGACTCATCATCATCATCATCATCATTTAGCAGCCATTTTCCATGCTTGTATGGGTTAGATGGTTTGGCAGAAGCTGGAAAGCCAAAGAGCTACACCAGGCTTCAATTGTCTGTTTTGGCATAATTTCTATGGCTGGATACCCTTCCTAATGCCAACGACTTTACAGAGTGGCTCCAGCACTGGTGCTTGTGTGGTTGAATAGTTCACTTTACAACCTAATGGTTTTGAGTTCAATCTTATAATGTTCCTTCTTAAGCAAGTATCTTCTATCACAACTTTAGATCAACCAAAGCTTTGTTGAGTGAAATTCCAGAGATGGAAATTGTGTGGAAGCCTATCTCTCATGGTTCTTGGTCAGAAAATGTTATCTATTGCTCAGATTAACGTCACCAGTTGGACTTTGACTATCTTTAGGGGTATCTGCTCTGTTACAAGCATTCACTCAGATTTCTGGCCTATGAGGAATTTCATTTTCTGCCACCAATTTTGGAGATTCTACAAAAGAGAGCTCTAAATAGGGCTATTCTTCTTCTTATTACACCATTGAAATAATTAGTGTAACAATACATAAACTGATACCAGACTTAACAAGGTTATACCATCATCATCATCATCATTAAACATCAGTGTTTCATGCTGGCATGAGTTAGATGGTTCAACAGGAGCTAGCAAGCTGGAGAGCTGCACTAGGTTCCAGCCTGATTTGACTTGGTTTCTATGGCTGGACACCCTTCCAAATACCAACCATTTTATAGAATTATTGGGTGTGCTTTATGTGGATCAGAACTATATATGCATTAATTTTAGGTGGATAAAGAAAAAGGGCCATAAACTTCAGGGGAATACAATTAAATATGACAGTGTACCCATGTAGGAAACTGCATATTTCTATAGGGTACTGTATATTTATATGGGACCCTGCGAGTGGAATTGTGAGTTAGTGATGTGGCCAGGAAGTTAGCATCATATTTGCATAAATTGTGAAATTAATTATTACTGTTCTAAATGTTAATGTTTGTAACAATTATAGCACAGCATCAATTTGATTGCAGTGATCAAGAGTAATTTGTATAAGGGGGAAAGAATACCTAGAGCTAAGGTAAATAGCCGAGGAGAACAACAGGAGGAAACGTATAATTAAGTTAAAAGATGGAGTAGTGAATGACACAGTAAATATTGAATTTTTAGAAATTTCCTTTGAAGTGGGAAAATGGAAAATAAAAAATTAAATGCACTAGTTAGTGACTTTGAAGGAGGAAGGGAGATAATTTCAAGAAATTAAGAATAAATTATTTACATATTAAGGGAAGGATAGAATATAATTTCTGAGGACTAACAAATCGAAACACGTGTGTCTGTGTGTGTGTGTGTGTGTGTAAGTATGTGAGGGAGTGGTGCTGGCAACACTATGGTTGTCATTCTAAAATATGTAATGACTATGAATACAGTATGAAGAATGAGGTAGAAACAAGGCTTCTGGAATTCTGTGGCGTAAATGAAAAAGACCCTCTTCCAACAAGTCATCTGATTTCTTACCAACCCAGGTGACCACACTAACCAGAAAGACTTTATTTCCACTCAGAACTGCATAGAATAGTGAGCATCAACCCCAGACAGACTGAGAACCACAAGACAATCAGAAAATAAAAGATAGAGAAGCTAAAAGATCCCTCAGTCAATTGTAGGTTCAATAAGAGTTTAGGTATCCTGTAAAATGAGAGGGAGGGGAAGTTAGAGACTTATAAACGTAGCGGAGGTAACATGACAGTGGAATCTGACTGTAAAGAGAGCCACAAAATCTGAAAGATAAACCTAAAAGGACAGGAAGAATGGAAGCAACTGTGAGCAATGTTAAGTGGTTATAAGAGAAGCTAGACGTCAGGAGGTTTATTATACAGAACAGACGGAGAGGAGCGAAAAGCAACAAGATTACCAATGTTTAGCAATGAAAGGTGTGTTGAAAAGTGTGAAGTGTTCTGGATTGCAAAGTAGCTGAGTGAGTCAGTGACAATCAGAACATTTGATGGTGGGTGGGAGGGGCATTTGAAATGAGAGTGATACACTTACCCCTCAGATATTAAGAATAATGAGCACATGTACACAAACACATGTAGCAGTGTGATCTGTCACAACAACTGAGGGATGGTGATGGAGGAGCGTGACAAAATATATTTAGTCAATGCTGTGAGGTGGGCTAACACCTACCATATCTGTACTATACAGGCAGCTGGGTGGAAACATTAGGCCAAGGGGTCTCACACATTAGGCCAAGTGTGAGACCCTTTCAACATAGTCAATTAATTGCATCATCTCTCTTCTTTTCAGATCCTGAAAATAAACATCAAACAACCCAAAACCATCGGAAACTCGAGTCACCCTGTCAGAGAAGAGCTGACATTATCAACATTGACACAATGAAAGGTAAGTCTGGAGAGATTGTAAAGATACTGGGAGTAGTGGGGTGTAGGTGTGGGTTGAGTACAGAAGTTCTTAGCAAAGTGCAAGTTACTATACCTTGAATTTGTTGACCTAGAGAAGGTCTTTAACAGAATACCACACTCTGTAGTCTCATAGTCACTAAAAGAATAAGGTTTAGATGTGACAGTCATGAATAATGTGTACAAAGTTGCTGACAGGATGACAGTGATCCAATAAGTTCAGCAAGGAATTTACTTTACAGGGATCAGCTCTTAGCTACCTCATGCCTATTTCAGTCACCTGATCTACAATATGGTGTCCAAAACTTGTTTGTTAATAACATAATACTTATAGTTAAATCTGCCAAAGAATCAGAAAAGATATTCCAAAAAATGGAAACAAAACTTAGAATTGTGAGATCTTATGAGTAAAGACAAACATTGACAGAAAAGAGGATAAGAGAGTCTCTTGCTATCTGGAAAGTGGCCCTGCTTGATATGCAATAAAGAAGCTGAACCTAGAATTGAGAGGTCTCAAGGTAAACTTAGCAAAGATAAGTAGAAACAAAGAGAGGACTCTGTATCACCTGGAAGATGGTTTTATTCAATACACAAAAAAGGAGTGGATATAAACTCCTTATACCCAATGTAAGTTATGGACACATAAAAGGTGTCATGAGATCACAAACGGACTAACAGAGAAACTAAACTTGGTATATGACAGATGCATTTCTACCTTACATTGTATCTCAGAGTCCTCCTTGACACGTCCTCTCTCTCCTCAACTCCACCCCAGCCACTCTCACCTTCCCTCTTATAATGTGAATAGACGAGCAGCTCTTCTACAGTAAGAAACCTAGTCAAGTTTTTTCTCAAATTTTAACCTTTCATCCCAGAGCATAAAGCCACCTCCCTCTCTATTGTAACCCTTCTCAGTCAAAAAGGATCTTAGCCTTGTAAGCCACATGACAACTTCCCTAATGCTGGAGCCATGAAAAAAAATAAAAGACAAAAGCATCCAGTACACACAGTAGTTGACATTAGGAAGGGCATCCAGCATCCATAGAACACATGCCAAAGTAGACAATGGAGTTCAACTTAGTTTGCGGAACTGTCAAACTGTCCAACCCACACTAACATGGAACATGGATGTTAAATTAAGATGATGAGCATACAAACACACACTTATATCTGAAAGAACGATGGCTTTTCTTATTTCAAAGACAGCAGAATTAGAGAAGTTTTCACATTCATGCTCTTCATGAAGCCATTAGCAACACAAATGAAATATTTCCAACATTCAAAGCTAGTTTACATACATTTGTTGCTAAATTCACTTACTTATTTTGTTGCTAATTCATAAACATTTTGCTGCTAATTTCTGAACATATCTTGCTACTAAATTTATAGAGTAATCTAATCCATCTGGTTGCTAATTTCTGCACATGTCCTGTTGCTAATTTCTAGACTTGACTTGATACTAATTCATCTCGTTGCTAAGTTATGAAATCTTTTGTAGCTACATTTTAAACACTCTATAATACTTAACCCCACTCAAAACCAGAATCCCAAAGAATGTGTTTGATCTAAGGTGAGTCTGTCATTAGAATGATATGAAAAGAAAGAGTTAGAACTAAACTAACATTAATGTCATAAACAGTGAGTTATGCAGTCACTCTCTTCAGAATACGAACATCTTTCAATATTGAAAACAAAAATTACACAGCATTATGTATGACTTAAAGTGCAATAAAAATTTAAGTAAAAATAAAGCTGGTGGAGCAACATGTGTTGAGAATGTTGAATTTGAAGACAAACAATTCATTAAACAAAGAGAAACAAACTCTAATGCAAAGGATACATTGATTGATATTTGAGAAGCCATAGGAAGAAAAGAGAAGCATTCAGTTCACTGTAGTGTTTTTAAATTACATTGAAAACTTAACAGAAACATTAATTTTGATAATAACAACAACAACAACAACATATATTAAATTCTGTTGATGTTGAGGAAAATCTTGTATATTTACCTTCCACGTAGCTTCATTCCGCCGGAAATAAGCAAATGTGTTTGCGAACCACTGATAAATTTCACTTAATGTTAATTGTCGATGTGGAGATTCTATGATGGCCTGAAATTGTGAGAAAAGACAGAAACGAATCATAGGTGTGATGAAAGGAGTTAGACAGGGTGTTGCAGTGAGGCAATAGAAGCAATACAACAGGATGAGAAACAGTTGTACAATAGAGAATGTAGTGTAGCAATATCATCGTTATTTCTTTCCAGCTCCAACCTAGCTACTCCTACCCCCCATATACAATGAAAAGTAACCATGACTACCCTCTACACCAAGAAACCTCTTCTTGTCCCTCCTTCATACTTTAGTCTCTCAATAAAGCAACCTTCCATTCTACTGTACCTTAACTTAGTTGAGGTGGGGGTCTTGTCTTGAAAGTTACTTGGTGACCTCACTAGTGCTTATACCATGAAAGAAGGAAAAAATAGTGGTTGGTATTAAGAAAGGCATCCAGAAGTAGAAACTGTGCCGAAGCACACACTGAAGCATGACATGCCCTGCAGCTTGTTGGATGCCATCAAACCATCGAACCCATGGCAGGATGGAGGACCAATGTTAAGTGATGATGATGATGAGTAGGAGGAGGATAACAGTGTGTACATATACTCAGGCATGTATAGAGTGTGCATACATCATCATCACCATTATCGTCATCATTTTACATCTGTTTTCTATGCTGACATTTGTAGGATGAGTTAACAGGATTTAAGAAGTTGAAGGACCACTTCTGGCTCCAATCTCTCATTTTTGGCAAGGTTTGTACAGCAGGGTGCTCTTCTAAGCACCAACCATTTTTACATAGTGTACTGGGTGTATTATTTTGAGGCACCAGGCACCAGGCAACCTATCTTGTCATCACTAAGACTATAGAGACTTCTCAAGTCCAGGGGTGTGGCTTCTCAAATCGATTGCCAATCTCTTGCAGGGTAGACTGGGTGCCCTCTGTGGCAAGAATACTGTTGAGGGCACCTTGTAGTTCAGAAAATGAAAGAGAACCCTTATGATAGCTGGAGCAGACATATTGCAAGAAAATGGTAAAGGAAGGATTATGAAAGGGAAAAGTGTTCGGGTGGGAGTAACGGAGACAGCAGAGAGGAAGGGGATTGAATTAATTTTAGGGATTAACTGAAGGAGAGTGGGAAGAAGGTAGTGATGGTTATGGGGTGGGTTGAGGAGGTGGAGCCAGTTTGAGGGGGTGCTAAATTCCCTTGTTTGAAAATAGAAGGACACAGATCATGTCATATAGCCAGCTGGAGATGATGTCTCCTGGGGCTAAATTACAGCAACATTCGTCCTAAACCAGGACTGCCATGTTATGTTGGCAAAAAAACTTCACTACAGTTATTGTGGTTTGGAAACATTTTTTTAATCAAGCAGAACTTGCTTCAGTTTAATGTTGAGTATTATTTTACCATTTAAGTGGATCTTTTATTCCATAACTAGACTGCAAATGGTTGGAAAGTAGTAAATTTATGGCAGTTGCTGGCATAACAGATTGTATAACAGAGAATAAAAGAGACACCACATACTGACTTAGCAGTCATGTTATGTGGAGCAGCTCTTTCTAAACGATGCACCTACCTGACGAATGAGAGAGGCATATGTGAATGGTGGTCGGACGTCTGTTGTTCGGTAAAATTCGCGATTTCTCTGGATTTCTACAAAAGAAAGAAATGCGTTCTCCATGTCTCTCTGCATTCCTACAACAAAAACAAAAAATAAAACGACCTTGGAAATAATAGATTAAAAAAAAAAGAAATAAAAAACAAAAATATAAAAAGCTAAAAAAAAAAATAAAAGAAATGAAAGAAATAAATAAAAGAAATAAAAATGTAATTAACATAAAAAATAATTACTTTCCTTTCTCTTTGGAATGGCACAACATTAATTTATATGGGCTGACAGAATTTACGAATGTTAAAATAATGAAAGAGAAAAGTTGATGTAAGGAAGATTTAAATATTGAACATCAGTGGACTAAATAAAAGGATTTGGGATCCTCCAACCAGTTAAATGTGTGAGGATCGAGATGACAGCATGGATTATATTGATATATTCACAACTCACTTCAGAACAACAGCAATAATAATAATAATAATGATTTGAATGATATCTGTCCTTATCTTGTTTGTTGTTAACACAACATTTCAGCTGATATACCCTCCAGCCTTCATCAGGTGTCTTGGGAATGAGAACTCAGGTTCGAAATTTCTCCAAGACACCTGACGAAGGTTGGAGGGTATATCAGCCGAAACGTGTTAACAACAAACAAGATGAGGACAAATATCCGTCTAATGTAAATAATTCCTCATCTCTTAAATATAGAACTGCAATGAAATTACTGTGTATAGTGCTCAGGTGCACTGCAACTCATCAAAGGTGCAATATACAGTAGATAGAATGAGGTACAAAAGTCAGGAAAGTGAACAGTGTATAAGTCATGATATGCATGTGTGTGGAGAGTGGTGTATATCAGGTGTCATGTTGGTGAATTTCAAGAAGCATGGAGGTTTTAAAGGATGCAATGTCTTGGCAACTAACAATTGATGCAGGTAGTTTGTTCCATGCTTCAGCAACTCTGAGTGTTAAAAAATGTTTCCGAAAGTCATGGGAGCTGTGCTGTTTTCTGACTTTGTAAGGCATGCCCATGTGTGTTAGACACATGGAGCTCAAAAAGGTGCCCAAGGTGGTTGTTGGCACGATGGTTCATAATTTTGCAGATGTTTGCCATATGCATGCACACATGTATATCATGGCTCGTACACTGTTCACTTTCCTGAGTTTTGCACATAATTCTATGTACTGTACATGCACCTTTGACGAGTTGTACTGCACCTGAGCACTATACACAAGAATTTCATTATTATTATTATTATTACTTTATAATGAATGCAAAAATTGTACGCATCATATAGATTGCAGCAACAAAACATTGCAATGTTTGCTGTAAATTTAGTTTCACTTTCTCTCTCTCTCTCTCTCACACACACACAAAACTATGGCAATTTTGTGGAAATAGAAATGCAAGTCCTTAGAAATGATGAAGTGGGGTTGTTATGTGACAAACTGAAAGAACAGAACAACAGAACTTGTTGGCCATTTGACATTAAAAGAGTCAAAGAGAAAAGAAAGGAAAAAAAAAAGACAAAGCAGAGAATTCTACAAAGCTGAAAGTATGAAATTCTCAAATACCAGAATGAAGAAATTAAGAAGGGTCATTAAGGCAGCAATTATTATGAATAGCAAAGTGACAGAAAGAATCTGAGAACAAACCTTGTAAAGCCTGATCCTAATCTGGGAGGGAGAAGGGTGGGGAAAATACTTAGCTAGGTTTAGCAAGGATTATCCAAAAAGTTTTCAACACAAAGTACAAACAGGAATGAAGAGCAGAAAATAACAGGACGATGATGATGATGATGATGATTGTTCCTAACATAGGCTTAAGACATGAAATTTTAGAGAAGGAGATTAATGAAGAAAACCATCCCAATACTTGACTGAGACTTTATTTAATCAACTTCAGACAAATGAAAAGTAGAGTTGACCTCAATGATAATTGACCTCAGAATATATCGTACCACAACTAAATGCCACAGCTTTGCTTGATGCTCTGACAATTCTATCAATATTCATATTCTTTTGCCACAGATTCTAGAAAATAAACGTTTTATTTGACAGGTTGTGGAATTGAACACAAGTGCACTTAGGACAGGCACAATCCTAACAAGCAGTACACAGATTTGTTTAATTGGGGAACACACAGTTCTAACTATGTTAAGGAGAACTGTTTGTCAGCAGAAAATTAGATATTGCAACAGCATCAATGACATCACGACATCTTGATGGAGGAAAAAAATGTTAATGTCTGATTTTATACCAAAGCAGTAATGAATTCCCCCACATCACACAGCCAATCAGTGTTAACACATTGTCAGAATTATGTATCACAAAAAACGTGTTCCAAAAAAATAACAGGATTTCTAAATACTGTTGGGGAATTCTTTTTTAAAGGTTTCCTAAAAAAAAAATTTATACTTTTTGAAAAAAAGGTTAACTTTTGGGGGTGTTTTCAATGTATGCCTACTACTACTACTACTACTATTCATGACAATGATGTTATCCTTTCTGCCACAGGCACAAGGCCAGCAATTTTTAGCAGATGGTAAAGTTGATTACATCAACCCCAATCACACAGCTGTAAGGGTGAAAGGAAAAAGTCTACCTTGGTGACATTTGAACTCAGAACATAAAGGTGGATGAAATTATGCTAAGCATTTTGTCCGATTTGCTAACGATTCTGCCAGCTCATTCCATTAGTAATAGTAATAACTCTTTCTAGTATAGTCACAAGGTCAGGTACACAAGTACAAGGCCAGGTACACAGGTACAAGGCCAGGAATTTGGTGGGACAATAGCCAATTGTATGAGCCACAGTACTTGACTGGTATGTCATTTTATCAGCACTACAGACAGACACAACTAAATATGAGAAAGTCTCTCTCTCTCTCTTTCTCTCTATCACAGCTCTCAGTATAAAAGAGAGAATACCAATGATATAATGAAGAAATAATGGTGTCTCTGCATCCCTTTTTAATGTTCACTTTTGTCTTCTTGTCTTCTATCCCGCATACAATGCTGGCATTTTTGGCTATCTTTGCTGTCTTTCTTCACTTGACTTATTTACTCATTTCTCTCTCGTCTTTTTACCCTCTTCCAACAAACTATACTGCACTCAGGTGTCACAGTTAACTTTATTATCATCATTATTATTATTATTATTATTATTATTATTATTATTATTATTATTATTATGAAGGCAGTGAGCTGGCAGAACCGTTAGCATACAGGACAAAATGCTTAGTAGAATTTCGTCTGTCTTTATGTTGTGAGGTCAAATTCTGCCAAGGTCGACTTGGCCTTTCATCCTTTCAGGGTTGATAAAAAGAATACCAGTTGACCACTGGGGTCAATGTAATTGTTTATCATTCTGCCCCAAATTTCAGGCCTTGTGTCTATAGTAGAAAGGATTATTATTATTATTAATATTATTATTATGATAGAAATCATAATCATTCATGTTCATTAAATGCGAGTTGAGTTTTAATTTGTCTGGTTCTTTTTTACACAATTTAGATGCAATCTATGGCAGCCAATTGGAATTCTGTAGATTGGTAAAGAAGAGAAAATAGAGATTAATATTAAAATTGAGTCAAATAAATGATTGACAATAAGATACTGACGAATGTGATGGCTGGCAGCTCATTTTAATTTTATTACCCTATCCTCACCACCACCACCACCATTAAGATTAATCTAGGACGTCAGAGTGAAACAGCTCTAGGCTATTCCGTCATGAACCTATCCTATGTCCCCAATACATTTGTAATAAATATTCTTCTACTATAAAGGCCCATCATAAAGTATGGCAGAAACTATAAATATACATCCACCACCACCACCCTGCTGCTATGACAACGTCACCTGCACATGTTCTATTTCTCTCACTAACTATTTATCTGTCCATCCATCTATTTTTCTCCCTCTGATCAGAAATGAAAGAGCAAGCATTAAAGGCCAAGGGAGGTAACTCTTAAATGTCGAATAGTCTCCCTTGACTACAGGTTATCCAGTTTCCCTTCATTCAAATCTGAAGTCGGGGTTTCTTTTGTGAAAAGCAGCATAGTGGATGACGAATTAGCTTCGAATTTTCTGTCGTCCAGCACAGGAAAACAAATCCACTGATAAAACTTTATTTTTAATTTAAACAATGCTATACTAAGTAAATAAATAATCTAAAGTTAGTTCTACAAACTGTACACATTTCTTTGTTTTAACTTCTTTATAAGATCTCTATAAGGGATTATTGTTTGCTTTTTTTCTTCCTTTTTTAATCTTAAGAAAAAAATAACTCGAAAAATTCGAGGGGTTTTAAGGTATAGCTTCATTAAAATTGTTAAAATAAAACTACTATATTGCTTATGTAACGATGCCAAGAATCACAAAAATTTCCCAATAAATGAAGGAATCAACAAAAACTTTCAATTTCTTAAATAAGTGCAACATAAAAAGTTTAAAAAAGACAAGTCCTGGAGCATAAAATGTCAGTTATGAGAGAGAAACGTGTTTATATGATGATATCCAGTCAAGTATCTCTTCAAATAACCTCTTTATGTTATGTAATCACCAGTGTTATTGTTTTAACGTCCACCTTTCCATGCTTGCATGGGTCAGATGGAATTTACTGTTAGTGTGGGGAAAAGGGTGATTCAGTTGATACTTAGATATCTATTGTGGTGGTGGTGGGGGGGTCAGACGTGAGACAGTGAGACTACACTTGGTGTAAAAAAAGACACCTTAATAATATTGATGATGATGATGTGGTGGTTTCAGGTTGTGGCACAAGGACATCAATTTGAGGGGAGGGGACAGGTCGATTATACCGACTCCAGTATTTCACTGGTACTTATTTTTCCAACTCTGAAAGGATAAAAAGGCAAAGCTGACCCCAGCAGCATTTGAACTCAGAACATGAAGGCTGGCAAAATGCCACAAAGCATTTTGCCCAGCAGGCTAACGATTCTCCCAGCTCACCGCCTGAGTAATAATAATAGTAATAATAACAATAATAATAATAATAATAATAATAATAACAACAATAATAATAATAATAATAATAATACTAACAACAACAATAATAATAATATTAATAATAATAATAATAATAATAATAATAATACTAACAACAATAATAATAATATTAATAATAATGAAAATAATAATAATAATAATAATAATAATAATAATAATAATAATACATGATAACTAAACCTGTTAAAACAACTAAAGTTAGGTGTTAAAAATACATCAATAACACTCTCTCTCTCTCTCTCCTTTTCTCTCTCTCTCTCTCTCTCTCTCTCTCTCCCTCTCATCAGGTTATACTACCCACCAGCAGAGATAGGCAGATTGCACTTGTCTGATACCCGTCGACGGATCGGTCCCACACTGCTGGAGGCTTGCTGTTGGTGCTGGGGTGACTGCTGGACAGGTGATTGTGCAGAATGGGCAGTAGATATGACCATTTGAGGTGATGTACAGGTAGTAGTGGGTGATAAACTCATGGCAGGTGTGGAGGTTAAAAGGGGGACATTTGAAGCATTGGACAATGGAGGCATTGAAGGGAGTTGAGATGTAATATCCATGTGGGCCTGTTGCAAAGCTTGTTGTGTCTGCTGCTGCTGCTGCTGCTGATGTTGCTGCTTTGGAAGTACTGGGAGAATCTGAAAGAATAAACAAATACAAATGACAGGTTTAGAAAAAAAAGTTAACCATCACAGATACTCAGGAGTTTCTGTGACAAAAGTCTGCCAGACATTTTAGGATTACCTCTCCATATCTGTTTTTAATTTGTTGCTAAAATAAAATGCAGTGTAGAGGAAAACTAAGCCATTTCAGGATACAAACATTAAATTCTTGCCTTTTACTATAAAAGCCAACAAGAGTCTATTCAAGAATACATTCCAATATATTCATTAGTTAAAGTTGGCCATATAAAAGCCAGTGGGTTTGAATAATGCATGCATATGTACATCTATATAGATATTAATTGCAAGACAGAGAAATGAGGGTTGAGTCTTGTTTAAAAAACACCAAGAAAACAAAAAAAGATCTGGTTAGGAACTGTCCTTTTCAGAGATTCTGGTGTATAAAATATTCGGTAAAGTAGAATCTAAACATGAACTGTCTACATCAATCATTGGTTGGGAGTAGTTGCTACCCCCATGGGGTTTCTATGAATTCTACAATTTCTAAACTATTATGGGGAATGATAATGGCTATAATAATAATAACAAATAGAGCTGGCAGAACGCCATAGAATTTTGATGTATAAAATAAGTTTGCTTACAGATCAATTTTCATAGTAATATTTTTCAAACAATGAAAATAATAGCATTTTCTGTAGACTAATAAAGATAAGCAAATTTATAGTCTTAGCATTTGGAGATACTAGTCTTAGTTTATAAAAATAAGATCCTTGCTGTTAAGATTCACCACTAAAATTAGTGTTTTCTAAATTCAGTTCTTATGAGGTAAATTAATCAGATCATTTTTTAAAATTCATTAAAATTTCATTCTACAATGCTTAATTAAATTAACCTGCTGGGGTTAGAGAGTCCCTGTCTAGCAAGTACTACAAGGGTATTAGGAAGGATTTGACAAAAAGAAGGCAACAACAAAGTAGTCACTAAGACTACCAATGGGAAAAAACAGTTCCGGAATTTGAGAGAAAAAAAAGTGCCAGGAAGCATCAGTAATTATAGGAAATGGTTTATGAAGCTGAGCACAGATGTGTTAGGATTTCAGTTCAATTATGAAACACAACAAGAATGGGGGGTGAGAGGGAAGAGTACAATTTAGAAGCATGCTTCTGACCTGGATATTAGGTTAAGCTTAAATAAATACAGAAGCGGATTTCCTTGAACTAGTCATTTTATATACATACATACATTCATACATATATATATATATATATATATATATATACACTCACATATAAATACATGTATATATACATACACACATGCATACATACATGCACATGTTTAAACATATTACAAAATTACTAAAATTTTTACTGCCAAAACTTTGTCACTGAAAAGTCAATGACATACCACCACCACCTCCATTATTTAATGTCCAGTTTTCCATATGTGGATCTGACAAAACTTGGTGAGGTAAATTTTCAACAGCCAGATGCCCCTCTTGTCACCAATCCTCACCTGTCCCCAAGCAAGTTCTTTAAACAATCAACTCAATGGCTAGACATTGTTTTTTCATAGATGATGTGAAAATCAATGGCATTATTTTGATATGAATGGTGAACCAATGCAGAAATATCAAAACAAAGTGACACAAACACATGCACGTTGCTTGAGGCTTGCTTTTCTTTGTTTGTTTTTTTTTGGCAAACTTGTTGCAAGACATTTCCAGTATAAAGAAAAAAACCAAAAAAACCAAATCCCACTTCTCTTTCTCTTAAAGACGGTTGAGTAATGTTGGCCAATTTAGTCATAAACAACTGGTAATAAATTTTTTCACCTGCAGAGAATGTTCCCAACAAGAAGTTGATAGCTTTTATAACCTAGGTGAGCAATTAGCACCGGTGGGGGGGGGGGGGGGGTGAAAGCACAGCAGCCAAAGTAAGAACAGGAGAATGGAGAAAGTTTAGGGATTTGTTAGAGCTGCTTGTAACAAGGTATTTCTTGGATCACCACAAGAGTTCACACCACAGAATTACCAACAGAAGAATTGTTGTCCCAACCCACTGTGACTATAATCTACAGAACTGAAAGGCAAAGTTGACCTCGGCAGAATTTGAACTCAAGATAGTAAAAATGGATGAAACGCCACCAAACATTTTGTTCAGTGTGATAACGACTCTGCCAGCTCACTGCCTTGGTAATGATAGCAATAATGTATAAATATACGGGGTGGCCACAAAATCACACACCATGGGAGATATCAAGTATGCTTTATTAGCAATGGAGTAGATAATCCATTACAAATGTTCAAAGTGTTGGCCATGTAACTCTAAACAAGTGTTCATACAGAATTTGAAATTGTGATGAACCCTCACAAATAGTTCTTCATTGCTGTTGACTTGTTCACACGCTTCAACAATTCTTTGAAGGGGGTGTCTTTGGGCATGAATCTTTTCAGAATACACAAGGATTTAATGTAGCCCCAGAAGAAAAAGTCCATGGGAATTAAACCTGGTGACCATGGTGCCCACTCAAATGGCCTGCAAAGCCTGAGCCATCTCCCTGGATAATGTTTATTCAGAAAATCATGAAGCTGTAATGCATAATGGAGCAGAACCCCATCCTGCTGAAACCAAACAGAATTTCCCCTTCCAAGTGAATGCATGTGAGGTGTCATCTTGCTGCCAAGCATGTCCAGATACGAATCATATGTCACAAACCCCCTAAAAATAAAATGGTCCAATTACTTGATTGTGCCAAATCTCACAGCACACCATTACCTTGCCCCCACCTTGTTGATTAACTGCCTCTATCCAATGAGGATTGGTTTGTGATTAACATTGGCAATTGTGAAAAGAGATTAAAAGAAAAAACAGAATGTTAGGAATTTCACATGTTGCAGGATGGTGCATGACTTTATGACCACCCATACACACATACACACTATGTTCTAAAATTAACAGAGGATACAATAATAATTCCATATTTTATAATTTTATCTCAACAATAACCTTGTATTATATTAATGACAGCATTGTTGCTTAGCCCCAGGCAGGCCTTGATCGAGCAGATAAATGATCAAAAGTGCTCCAGTTGTGACCATCTCTAAAGAAGGAGCTGTTTGTGTACGGTGTACAATGTTGTATGATTTCACAACATGGCCACTGAATGAGGACGAGATTGCCTGAAGGCTGGAAGCAGTCATGATTTGCTTTTTGTGTTTGTGTGTATGAGTGATGGAGACTAAAGGAGTGGAGAAAAAAGAAAAAAGAAAACAGAGATGATTACCCTGGGGCATGCATGATGCATGTGGAAGAAAGCAGCTAGGGAAAGAAACGCTACATGACCCATGAGGTTGGATCATGTAGCGGAAGAGGAAAACCATAACAGACACAATACTAAATTAAGGAGACTTGTCAATAGGAAACTTGATGAAGCAGATGGACAAAGGATCACAAGTGATGAGATGATGTCCTGGGAGAAGAACCATCCAGTGTAAGGAAAATGTGGGGTAAAAATTACAATGAGGACGGTGGTGAACACGATATATGAACTGGGTATATATATATGAATGAACAAAGAATGGAGTGGTCCTAAGAAACTATTAGGAAAATAAAGACAAAAATATATATGTATAAATTAAAAAGAAACAGATTACATAATTAATGTATATCACTATCGCCATAGTAGACGGGTAAAATAAATATCATTGATGCAGTAGTAGAGGGGGAGAAAGGGGTGGAGGAAAGAGAGAGATAATCAGCGTGTGTGAAAGACACAGACAGACAGACAGCAATGTAGCAAGAGGTATTACTCTTCATTGCAGTCTATGTATGAGAGTTACTTCCCTTCGAAACTTCGGCCTTTCTAATCAATTTTGAAAAACCCTTTAAATACATTTTCGTTGGTTGGGTTTGGGGAGGGGATGTAATGACGAACGGTAACTCTTTTTATGGGGGAGGTGGGGATTAGAAGTAAATACAGTCCTACCTTTTTTCTTCAGTGAAATACCAACAACAATCAATAATAAACAACCTTAACCGATTTCTCAATCCATTTTATTCCTTATTTCACGAAACATATTCGATGTTACTACATATGGCGCAGGCGGAATCGACTCCACCTGGCATAAGAATCATTTTAACCTTTTTACATTAACACTGATTACATATTCCCAGGTAAACACAAATCATATAGTATTTATTGGATCATTAAATAGGTATGTGTTACCAGGTAATGTTAAGGATATAAAATCAATCAATCACTCTCTCTCTCTCTCTTTCTCTATATCTATATACATAATCTGCACAAGCCCATACATATACGTACACAAGATTACACACACACGTTCATACATCTTTTCACCATTTTACTGTCCACTTCTCCATTCCTAATGTTATATATTTCTTCAAATTATCTCCCAAATTGTGGTTTCAACCCCAGAACAGGCAACGTGTTTTGACTGATTGAATTACTTCGTTTTACATTAATCTACTCCGTTAAAACATGTACTGATTGACTACAGGCGTAGCTCCTGCTCTCTCTCTCTCTCTCTCTCTCTCTCTCCAGCCATCACATCCTGGATGTTTGACTAGGTGAAGATGGGAAGGACAAAGAATACCTCTACATCTGCTCCTAACTACACAGGCATCTAAAACAATTAGTGAAAACATCCACACACATGCAATTATGTGAAATGAAGAGCCTCAATCACGGTTACAATATGTCACCTGTCCAGGAGCCTAGAAATGGTCATCAATGACATTGATTGGACAGGTGGCATGAACATTGTACTCATCGCTGAAACCACAGACCAGGTGCAGACCATGGTGACAAAGCTGGATACTCAGAGCTTAGCAGTAGGTCTTGAATTCAACTGCATGGAAACAAATCTTATAGAGTTGGAAGAGATAGCCAAAGACTGAATACAGGTGTGGAGCAGTGAAATCAAGGAGGTAAAGGTGTATGTCTACCTAGGACACAGAGTGGATATGTGTCAAGATATGGCAGCTGAGATCTCTAAGAGAATAAGGGTGGGATGGATGACCAGTGGAATATAACAGCATCTGATGGTCTGGTCAATAGTGTGTGTGTGTGTGTGTGTGTGTGTGTGTGTGTGTGTATACCAGCAAATAAACTTCACACTTATTTGCATATATGAGGGGTGTATGAAAAGCCTTGAGCCTCAAAAAAAAACAAAAAAACATGGTATAAGACTTCAAGGTCTTGAAGGCTCAAAACTTTTCATGCACCCCTCGTATGTCCCAGACTGGTGATTCGATTCATTTCGAGGTGAATCAAGTAAGTTGTACTGAGAAACTGTAACAACAATGAAATATTGATATCTTTCTTCTCAATCATCACAGGTGAGTTGCCTCAACCTACCTGGGACATCAGTGTTCTTTAACACTCAGTGTCGTGTAAGGAGCTTTCCCAGGATGTTGTCCTGCAACAAACTGACATCTAAACAATATATATATATATATATATATATATATCGAGAGAGAGAGAGAGAGAGAGAGAGGAGGGGGCACAAACATGGAAAAGGAGACAGTAACAGAATGATGATGAAATTTGTAGATATGTGTGAACAAGAGTGTGTAGTTGTATACGTGTGTGAGCATGTAAATGTATTTTTGTCTTAATATAATGCATGTTACATTAAAGACATGGCTTTGTTCACTCATGCGTGTGCATCTGTGAATATATGTGGCCAGGTGGTTAGAATGTATGATTCACAATTGATGGGTTGTGAGTCTGATTTCCAAACCAAGATGTTAGGTTGATGCTGTCATCAAGTTTTAACCAATTATCATGAACAGGTGATTCTACAACGAATTTGGCATAAAATGGCAACTTGGAATGATTTTTTTTTTTTTAAAGGATTGAAGTAGAGAAACAGATAAAGTGAAGATTCTCTGTAACACAGAAGTTACAAAACTTCAACCAATTCCTAAATGCTGTGTTCTCTCTACAAATGTTCACAAAATGTTTATATACCCTGAGATAGTTCCATTGTAAGTAGACTGGTTTCTAGATTCTGGAGGAATCATTTGATATTACAGAAGACTGTACATAGATGAGAGACTTATGATCTCAAATATTACAGCTGGACATACAACTGACAAAGATTATTACAACAACTTTCAGTGAAAGGTGACTGTCTAAGGTAACTCAAGAGACAAACTTTCTGGAACTTCCTGGATGTTACACTTGACTTAACTTTGGGCTCACACATTCCCATAAAACTGACCCCACTTGCTAACCAAATACATATCCAACAACATCAATAAGAGAGCAAGTTCATTATTTTCAGACAACACCACATGTAAGAGAGAGTATCATAGAATTAGTAGAACACTGAAGGATCTGTCAATTATTTGAATAGATTTCCTGTATGGAGACATGGTGGCAAGGTGCCATTTGATGAAGATATGAGCTTTGTCTGATGCATAATTTTTTTAAGGTAATGTGAAGGAAACTATTTGGAGCAGTAAGATTTTTAAATTGCAGTAATCAAAGGAATAATTGTACTCGGTGACTATGTGGTGGTGGTGGTGGTGGTGGTGGGATGGGAAAAAAATAGCTTTGTTGTGTCTGTCAAGTATGGAGCTAAAGGTATATTTTTGAGAAGTGTGTGTGTGTGTGTGTGTTACAAACCAAATGCACTGTGCTGATTAAGAAGTGATTTGGAAGATTCCAGTCAGTAGGTAAGAGATCCTCTTGGCAAAAGACCAGAGAGGTCAACTAGAATAGACAATCTGAAAAAAACAAGGTATCCTATGTTTGTCTGACAGCAGTTCTACAGATATCAATGTGATGAGTAAATTCTCCAGAATTCTTCGCTCATATTACAAGTGTAGGGAAATCATTTGGAAATTGGGGTTTAGAAGTTTTGGTTGCAAGACATGTGAAGAGATATTCCATCACTTGCAGAATACTTAAAAAAAGATAGGAAGTGAAACACAACAAGGATATTGACAAAAATTTGACAGAATTAATTGAGATGAGATGAGATGAGAGATGAAGTCCAGGAGAGTTTGGGATAGGGTTGTAGGGTAGCAGGTAGGGTAAGGTATGTTACCTCGGTTAGGAGAGAAAAAACAATAGGTGCAGTGAGAGTAGATGCAGAAAGACTGAGTTTGAAGATGACAGGTAATTGGGGTATAAATGCGTCTATATGGGCTGGTGTGGATACTAACTGGTGGAGAGAGCGGAAGGTTGTTTAGTTTGTGTGTAAGAATTTTGATGTGTGTGGTGTGTGTGAGAGAGGGTGCAAGGGCCAGAAGGAATTGTATGCATTAACTTCAATGAAAATTATAGCAGAGAGGAGAATGATAGATAGATTTCTTCAAGAGAGTGAGATTAGCCAAATAAAGGATAGAAAGTGGAAATAGAGGAAACAGCAAGAAGATCTGTCTGAGTACAGCCCTTAATCCTCATGGAAGCCTGCTCCAAATGCTTACAATTGATTGAACTCATCTGAAGACATCCTGAGGTAATAAACCAGGTAACATATTGGGCCTACCTTTCCAACACACATACAGATAACAGTATTTTATGTGTGAAGCAAGTCTTTTCTCTAAGTCTAGAGGCAAATATATATATATATATATATATACAAGTGTACACTGTATTGATGGTGGTATACATATGTATTCTTTGTGATATATTTCATGAACATTAATTCATATATACAACAGAAAAGTACAATTTCAGAAATGATTTATGCGTAAGGAGTAGAATAAATTATCCAGTGAGGCAGAGGAGAGAGAAAGTGGAAAAGTATCATCTCTATAGATTAACTGACAAACTAAACTGGATGTAGGAGAAAAGGTCTAGTATAGCTTGGATATATTTATATCAGAATCACCAAGAAAACAGTGTTGACTTGATAATTCTGATTTTAGTCTATTTGCTATAAAATCATGAAACAATAAGAATACTTCAGTGTAACAATGAATATCAATCTAACCATTTGCGATATGTGTTTGTTCTTTATAAAATCATTCTTCATTCCAAAGTAAAGTTGTGTATCAATATTAGCTTGATAAAGATCACAACAGCAGCCAATGTCATGATTCATTATATTCCATGATAAATTTGTTGATTTTATTCTCTTCATTTCCTTTGCTCTGTTTATTCACTCAGAATGTTTTACTTCAGCTGACATAACTGAATGTCTTGGCGAAGGGAGACAGCAATTAATTGCAAATTAAAAACAACAATTTCCTCTCCCCACACCATATCCTACAAGTAACTTAACAATATTCCCTAGATACTCTCACTCACTCTCTCTCGCCCTCTGACCCTGTGTGGGTGGGGGTGTGCACAACCATACATATGTATGCATACATACATCATATCTATCTATCTATCCCATAATGTATATATGTGTATATATATACCCATTTCCAAGTAAGCTTATCTATATATATATATATATATATATATATATATATATATATATATATATATATATATATATATATCTCAATACACACACATACACATGCACATTAACATACACACATTTACATATACATATGAGAAAACAAACTATGTAATACTTATAGCAGTTCATGCACACATAATCTGTCCAAACACACACACACACACATACAAGGAAGCAAATAAATATAAAAGGAAAAAAATGAACAACTGACATTGAGACAGGAACAAAAGAAACCTAATGGTGGAACCAAGTTGTAGAGAGCTACTACTACTACTACTACTACTAAAGTCTAAGGTTGACAAAGTTCTATAAATTATCAAATATACATAAAATATTCATGTGTAAGCATATTTGCTACATGTTTAGTTTGCGACATTTTTTACCTCTCAAAGTTGAGAATAAAGTACAGAAATGACATGTAGCAAGTAACAAGACACAATCACAATACAGGAGGTTTGCAAACAATTCCAGTGAACAAAACCAGGAATAAATAAAATATTCTTGTAAAGAACAGTAAAGAGAAGGAAAATATATCTTTAATATGGAATAAATTGACTTTTAATTATTTATTATATCTAACATAAACATTTATAACTTGTAAAAACTTAATAATTAAACTCCAATTATTTCTGATGTCTCCATTGCCATCGACTAATAATTGCTCATGTGGTTTTGAAAATATCGTTATTTCAATATTTTTTGAATTATCAAGGATTTCAGATGGTTTCTTTAACTTCATGAATGACAAAACTATTGTTTTGGCTTTTATAGAAGGTGGAGTAGGGAGGAGGGGATAAACCTAATGACCACGATTATCCTTCCTCCTCCTAGCCTGATAAGATCAATGCAACTGTTGTTTCTAGTCAGTCTTTTGTAGGTTAGAGAAACAATAGCAATGCTTGGTTGGGTAGTGGGGTGTGAGATATTCCTCAGGAGATTCAATAATGGGAAGGACCAGACAGTATTTAGAGGAGGATTTGAGGAATGAGACAATGTAGGGGATGGGAGGGGAAAAAGTATTTGAATTAAGTGGGCTTAGAAGGGGGGAGGGGTAGTAACCTGGTTGTAGGGTTAACGAGTGATTCTTTAATAATCAGTTGCTTAGTTCCCACCACCACCACCACTACCAACACCATTTGTTTTAAGATGTAGTTCAGGAATACATTTATGTGAGAGCAGTACTACTAGCCTAGGTATGTAGGCAATACAGTAATACCTCAATAATCTGTTCCAGGGAGGCAGTGTGCAAAGCAAAAACTCATAAAGCAGAGCAATAATTTCCCATAGCAGCAATGTTATAAATTGTAATTCGTTCCCATAAAAAAAATTTTACCTATAAAATTTATAATACTCATAAATAAACAACAATAAGACGACAGGAGACTGTAAAGAATACTTTATGTTAAGTAAAAAGAATGTCAAGATCATTTATAATAAAAAATATTATTATTATTATTATTATTATAATCGTTTTCTGAATCACTTTCACTTGCATTAGACATGCACACCACCATCACTTATAGATGCAGTCACTGATTCACAAGTACTCATAAACGGTTTTGTAGATTTCTTTTTCTAAAGCAAGTCTAGAGTTGTTTGCTTAGAAGAAGCTTTTTTTCGCTCTTTATAAATTTTTCTGTAACACACAGAAGCATTTGTTATGGTAATGGAAACTTTTGCACTTTGTTCAAAATTTGGATCTTGTGCTTGAAAAATAAAACTCATTAACTTGGGGTCTTGTAAAACAGGTCCTCATAAAGTGAGGTATTACAGTACCTCAAAGTGTGCCACATCTGTGCTTCAAAGAAATCTACCAGATCTTTTCAATCTCAGTCACAGATTTTTTAATAAAAATTTTTTTAACTAAACAGTTTGAAACTTTGGATACTGGTTGAATGTGTTACATAGAACACGATTTAGTCTTAACGTTCTGGGCAAAATTTAGTATTTTAGAAGTTATTTCATGTTAAAGTAATTTTAACCAACCAATGAAGTGTATTCGACTGAAGAAAGTTACTGCTGTTTGCGAAAGTAATGGAAGAGCAACAACTTCCGGGTCATCGGATCATGAGAGAGAGAGAGAGAGAGAGAGAGAGAGAGAGAGAGAGAAAGTGAGGTGGGAGAAAAGTATAAAGGATAAGGTGGGTGAGAAAAACAGAAAGTTCTTTTATAGGGAATACATATATGTGTGCATATGTATTTTTTTTCCATCCTATCCAATGTGTCCACTTGTTTATATAATGTAAGCGTGTGACACTGAGACAGATTTGGCTGTTATTTCCAGCAAATTGTAGAGTGAGAGAGAGAGAGAGAGAGAACAGAGAGTGTGGCGGTGTGTTGACAATCTGAACAACAGCTTATATAAATTTACCAACCCCTGCTACCCCTACATATCAATTTATTAAACCCTCTCCTTTTCCTTGCTTCCATTCAGGATTTTATCAGCTTTACATATGTGTGTGTGTGTGTGTGTGTGTGTGTGTGTGTGTGTGTGATGGACAGCAGAAACATTGCATGAACAACTGTCCTCAACTTCACAACCACTCTCCCTCTTTAAAGCTATGTATCCCTCACACTCACCTCCCTTTCCTTTCCTCAGCATTCTAAAAGTTGCATGTGTGTGTATGTATCGGTGTGTGTGTGTGTGTGTGTATATATACATATACATGTGTCTGTGCATATACCTACATATATGTATGCAGCATCCAAAACAGATGACCCGATGACCCGGAAGTTGTTGCTCTTCCATTACTTTCGCAAGCAGCAGTAACTTTCTTCAGCTGAATACAAGTCATTGATTGGTTAAAATTACCCAAATACAACAACTTTAACATGAAATAACTTCTAAAATACAAAATCTTGTCAAAAACAATAAGAGTAAACTGTGTTCTACATGACACATTCAACCAGTATCCTAAGTTTGAAACTGTTTAGTTAAAAAAAATTCAATTTAAAAATCTGTGACTGAGATTGAATAGATCCAATCTACCAACTAAGAGAGGAAAAGGAATGGGGTTTTTTTCTGGTGTAGCTGTGGACTATTTATAATATAAAATAAAGTGATGAAAAACTCGATGGTAAAACATGCAGAAAAGTGTTTTCATAAACAAATATTTAACAGTAAAATTTCTGTAAGGAAGCTCTATTGTATTTCTCTCAAAAACTTCCAGTTTGTCACCTGCATTACATTTCTAACAATTTAGGACAAAATCTCTTATCAATCGTTTCAGAAAAGGGTTTAGGTCTTTTTTTATTTTTTCATTGAAGTCAGACACAGCCAAAGGATGAGTCCTACAATTAAAAGTAGCAAATGAATTCATGGTGTGTGTGGCTCAACTTTTGACAAATATACACGCTCTTATCAGAGACCATAAACCCAATTTGAATGAGTACATGACACCCTCAATACTATCAGAAATGAAATATCACACTCTCAGTAAATCCCAAAGACAGTGGCCCTTAAAAGTCACCTCAATGAAACCCTCTTCAATGTCTTTCTTAGTAAGAGATTGTTGCCAAAATTGTTACATTTTTAAGATGGAGGACCCTAATATTAAATATTGCACACAAATATAAGATGGTTCACTCATTCTGCACACTGACAGTCTGTTAGGCTGAGAGACAACCCTTCAACATTCACCAGAACTTAAGAATTCCTACCCACAGTGAAGCTGGGTCCACATGCAGTTACAAATGGTATCTTGCTTCACATAATGACATTTATTTCAAGACCTGCACTTGTACCTATTTCTCTTCATATTATTTCATCCCTATCACATTCTGAACACCCAGCATAGAATACTCTCCACATCTTTACTCCCTAAAATTAAAGCCCCTGCCAGTCCCTCTCAACCCAAAACCTTTGAAAATTCAAGCAAGGTTTTAAACAATATCAACTTCAGCTCATTGCTCTTGACACCATTCTAAAGATGGTAAGAGAAGATAACAAGTAGAGTCGTTCCATGGCTCTCTTGAAAACTAATAAAAATAAAATCCTGTAACGCAAAACTATACAATATTTGAACCACATTTTCTGGCCATTATAATTTCCTGGGTATATTTTGAGAGTAGATTTATTGGAAATAAAACACTGACACACAGAAAAAAAGTTGGGGAGGAAACGGAGGCGGGAGGTTGTAAGCAGTAAAAAGAGAATGTAAGAGGGAAAAGAGATAGAGAGCAGAAGAAAGAGGTGATGGTGGTAGTGGTGGTGGATATAAGCCAATTGAGAATATAAAACAGCCACAGACTTAATATCAGACTGACATTGTGGTGATTGGTCACACATGTTTCCTTGCAAATATTGAAGATTATGGATTAAGTGAAGTCAACATTATTTACCAATGATCGATCCATACAGATTGCCTTCCAAGAAGACAGAGAAAGTCAGAATAATGTGGGTAAATGTTCATTAGTTTACACAGTGTTTATCCAACGATAACAATGGTGATAAACATGGTTATATATCTATAAAGTAATATATTGTGTGTGTGTGTGTGTGTGTGTGTGTGTGTGTGTGCATGCATAATGCAAACATAAAGACAGAGTGAATGGAAATAGGAAAGGTACTACATGGGTATGTGTGTGTGTGTATATATATATAGATATATATATATATATATATATATATATATATACATATATATATATATATATAAGCACACACATGTATATATATACACACACAGATCAACATCATCATAAACATATATATATATGCACACATATATATAAGCATATATATATATATGTGCATATATATATATATATATATATGTGTGTGTGTGTGTGTGTGTGTGTGTATATATGCACATATATATATATATGCATATATATATGTGTGCATATATATATATATATATATATATATATATCATCATCATCATCGTTTAACGTCAGCCTTCCATACTAGCATGGGTTGGATGATATATATATATATATTTACACACACACATATAGATAGATAGATAGATAGATAGATAGATAGATAGATATTTCGTTTGGGGCTAGGGTTAGCATGTCAAAAGCTACTGAAGAGGTTGCAAAAAGCAACAAATATCCTAGAAAAAATAAGTAAATGAGTGGAAATCAAACTGCATTAAAACAGAATGACTCTCCACCAGACACAAATATATATATACATATATAGAGAGAGAGGTGCAGGCGTGGTTGTGTGGTAAAAAGCTTACTTCCAAACCACATAATTTTGGGTTCAATTTCACAACAAAGCACTTTGGACAAGTGTTAAATATAGTCCCAGGCTGAGTGGATATGGTTGATGGAAACTGAAAGAAGCCTGTCATATATGTATGTTAGTTATTGTTACCTTCTTTCCTTGATAGCACATGATATCTCGTCATGGGGGAAGATATTATTTTGTTTGCAAACAGGTAAGGGTTGGTGACAGGAAAGGCATTTATCAGTAGAGAATTCTGCCTGATCCATTTTAGCATGAAACAGTGGATGTTAAACCAATGAGGATGATAGCATACATATACATAGGTGCACGCTGATACACACACAGATCTGCTCCTCTGCTAGTGGCCTGTAAAAAACACTATTCGAGCGTGGTCGTTGCCAGTGCCGTCAGACTGGCTCCTGTGCAGGTGGCATGTAAAAAGCACCATTTGAGCATGACCGATGCCAATACCACCTGACTGGCCCTCGTGTCAGTGGCACGTAAAAGCACTTCTGCACTCTCGGAGTGGTTGGCGTTAGGAAGGGCATCCATCTGTAGAAACTTTGCCAGATCAGATTGGAGCCTGGTGCAGCCTTCTGGCTCACCAGCCCTCAGTCAAACCATCCAACCCATGCTAGCATGCAAAGTGGACATTAAACAACGACAATGATATATACAAACATATGTATACACACACAAATATATTCATATATATATATATATATATATATATATATATATATATATATATATATATATACATATACACACATACACGCACACAAAAATATATACATACATATATATGTATATACACACAAAAATATTCATACATATATACACACACACACACACACAAATATATACATGCATATACACACATACACATATGAATGTATACATGCATATATACACACACAAGTAAATACATACACACAGAAATTAATTTATATATATATACATACATACATATACACAAATATACATATGTACATACATACATGCACACACACACACACACACACATGTATATACAAACACTTCTGGCCACACATATTTAGGTGTGCATGTGTATGTACACACACACATGCACACGCACGTGTGTGTGAAAGAAAAGAGATCAGGAGTAACAAAGAGGGAAAAGAAGGGAAAGTGAGAGCAGTAAGGGGTGGGGGTGTGGGGAGATGAAGTTCAGTTTGTGGGAAGAGAAAGAGAGAGAGAGAGAGAGAGATGTAGAGAAATGATTTCACCAACCATCAGAAAAACATGAAATTGACCTGGTAATAGAACCGGATGCCCAACACTGGTGGACATCCTGTCATACGTTTCTATATTGTAGATTATGTCTCATAGCAACAGTGCATAACAATTAGGTTAGCATTATCTATAGTTGCACCACCACCACCGCTACATAGGTCAGAAATTTCCCACTAAACATATTGCGGCAGCCATTCACACTTTTTTTTGCTCTTGTTGTCAAAACATTCTCACATTTAACCAAAAAAATTTTTTACTTGGATTCTATTCTACAAGTATTTATTTTGTTAAAGAGAACTCGTTAAACTAAACTACCTCCTACCATTTGATGCTAATTGATTTCTAATGAAGACACATTTACAGTGTGGAGGTAATTAGTGCAACAGCCATTTGTCTCCCGATGATGTTTTGTGGCTTAACTGATGTGAACTGGCCTGAATGGGAAGGTGTGGAGAAATCAAAACAGTGCTAACTTGCCTTCTCCTGTAACTTGAAACAATTTCTTGGTAAAATTTATTTTTCAAGTTAATTTAAAGAATGATTTTAAAATTTATTTTCTCAGCAAAACACCCTCACCACCCAGTATCTCTCTAACTGCAGCTCTTCCTTCATAACATTTATTTTTCTGACACCCCAGAACCATTTCACTTGTTATCTATCCTTCGTCTATTCATACTGTTCTCTCCACTCACACTTTACATTGATCACTCTTCCCCCACTATGCCACCAGACTATCTCTCCCTCCCCCCTCCACCATATATATCTTTTACTCTCTTCATGTGCTATGCTTGCCACCTTGCCCATACATTCCAGCAACTTGCCCAACCACATATCATATCTCTCTCTCTCTCTTATCCCTAACCTTTTGCCTGACTGCATCATTGTTACTATTCTGCATATCTTTTCATGCTCTGTCAGTCATCCCCTACCCCAACCCTCCCTTACTTCCAGTCATACCACAAAATTCACAATCTGGAGACTTCAGCAGATGAGAAACTTGCACCCAATATAGTCTGGAGTTTTCTTATAAGAAATGAAGCACCAGAAGACGACAACAAACCCAGTTGTCAAAACCAACATTCCTTTCCAAAATGACTTGTCCTCACTGTGCCACAAGGAATTGCAACAAAAATAAAAAGAACAAACTAGGTTGTGAGTGTATATTTTCTAAGTCTCCTAAGTCTGTTAGTAGACTAAATTACTGATCAAAGGTGATAAATCATGAAAATATTGTATAAAGTTACTGTAGTAATGTTGTTTTTGTCCAACATAAGAATTAATTCTAAATAAACTACTGACAAAGGTCAATTTGATAAAAGTAAACCAGTTTACTAAAAAGTGAAAAGTTTCACAAAATAAAGTTACCTAAATTCAGAAAGTAGCATCAGGTAAAAGATAGGAGGAAGATATTCACAAACTGAAGACAAAAATAGTTAATTATAGAGCAACATTAATTAAAATGTCAGACAGTTTACAGGGAATCTGACTGGTTGGAAGATGTGGCCGAACAACTGTGCTGCTGCAGTATTTTAAATGAAAACTAATTAAAAAGGAAATGTTGATGTTAAAAACAATTAGTTAATTTAACCTCAATAGCAAACACAGAATGGGGAATCTGCGACAAAGTCATTTCAAAATTGTTAAAAACATTAAAACCTTTCATTAAACCTTCCAGCCATACCGATGTTACACAATTGACTATGTTGGTGTTGCTTGGTGCTAATAATTTATTTTACTTATAAGAAATTGGGGAAAGAAAAAAACAGGGAGAATTTCTAATATTTCCAGTGAGAGGAATCAAAAATAATAATTAAAAAAATCACAATATTTTAAGAGATTGGTTCTAGGAAGAATATTTCCTCAAATTAAAACAGAGGTATAAATCTCAATGCATTAACTGTTTGTTAATCAATAGTAGAAAGGTATTGTATTTTCACTAGAGTAATCATAGTGTATTGTGAGTGTTTAATAACCAATAGATTGACTTCTCAATTGTGAGGAGAATATGTTGAAAAGATTCAAGATGTTTGGTTAATCTTAGAACATGTAGTGTTGGCTTCTGTCTACAATAAAGGGATGAGAAAAATCTACAAACTGAAAACATATTTAGCAATAATATACACCAATGCATATCTTTTATCTTTTACTTGTTCCAGCCATTTGCCTGTGACCAGTTTGGGGCAGTCAAACCAGCCCTAACACTTTTTCTTAAAGTCTGGTACTTACTTTATTGGTTGTTTTTGCTGAACCACTAAGTCACAGGGATGTAAACACACCGACATTGGTTATCAAGCAGTGGGCGGGATACAGACACAAAGATACACACACACATATATACGATAGGCTTCTTTCAGTTTCTGTCTACCAAATCCATTCACAAGGCTTTGGTTGGGACTGAACCTGGAACCATGTAGTTGGGAAGCAAGCTTCTTACCACACAGCCATGTGCCTATATATATATTCTTTAATTCTTTTACTTGTTTCAGTCATTCGACTGTTGCCATGCTGGAGCACTGCCTTTAGTCAAACAAATCAACCCCAGGACTTATTCTTTGTAAGCTTAGTACTTATTCTATCAGTCTCTTTTGCCAAACCACTAATTTACGGTGACATGAATACACTGACATTGGTTATCAAGTGATGACGGGGAGACAAACACAGACACACAAATACATACACCCACCCACACATGACAGGCTTCTTTCAGTTTCCATCTGCCAAATCCAGTTTTGGTTGGCCTGAGGTTATAGTAGAAGACACTTGCCCAAGGTGCCATACAGTGGGACTGAACCCGGAACCAAGAGACCGATAGAATAAGTACTAAGCTTACAAAGAATAAGTCCTGGGGTTGGTTTGTTCGACTAAAGGCAGTGCTCCAGCATGGCCACAGTCAAATGACTGAAACAAGTAAAAGAATTAAAGAATACAAGAAATATATATTTGTGTTTGTCTGTGTATTTCCCCACCACCATCACTTACAACTGGTGTTGGTTTGTTTATATTCCTGTAACTTAGCAGTTAGGCAAAAGAGACCAATAGAACAAGCACCAAACAATGAAAAAAAAAAATGACTACTAAGGCCAATGTGACTGAATCTTTTAAAGCAGTGCTCCAGTATGGCCAGAATCCAATGACTGAAACAAATAAATGATAAAAGATCTCAACAACTATATAAGATGAGCAGTTTTCCCCAACTTTATGTCCTTAATGGCCATTTTGATCCTATGAGTATCGACCCCAATAGCTGGTCTCTCAGTTGGGCAAACTTTGGGGAAATCATCTTCCACAGATTATCCACATTCAACAACCTATCATAGTGACACCTACAGGCCTCTTTCTTATCATTCTTTGCCAGTTTGAGCAAGTGCACCACTATCATTTTGGATGCACCTTTTCCCAACATTTTGATTCCCCCTGAAATATTATTTTGCAATTTGGAACACCTCACACCTTTGATCTCCTTGGTGGTGCACAACACAAGCAAATCTCCATTTTGCTGCTCTCTGTACTATATTCACATAAATTCTCTCTCTACACACACAGAATGTATATTAAACATGAATTTGTAAAAAGTCTGCAATAAACTGTAAAATGTTTCAAGTAGAATGCAATAGAAGAGAAACCTCACAAACAATTTCCAAGTCAAACGACATAAAAATAATTTGAAAATCCAATCAACAAGATTGTAATTAGAAGGACATTTCTCGGTCCACATCAAAAGTATTTTTGTTGATCTACAGCAATAAAATCTAACATTATATACAATTCCAGGCAATAACCACCAACTTTGGTTTATTGTGTGTTAACCTTTATTTAAAAAAAAAACAAAGAAAAAATAGTTTGTTGTTTTACTTGAACTTTTACAAATGTTTTCTATTTCTGCCAATGTAGTGTATATATATATATATATATATGTGTGTGTGTGTGTGTGTGTATATTCAGACACACACAGCTCTCTCTCTCTCTCTCTCTCTCTCTCTCTCTCTCTCTCTCTCTCAAGTAGGGTGTATACTTAAATAATATGTGTATGCATATAAACACTGAATACCATAACCACTGAGACACACACACACACACACACACACACACAGAAGACAAAGCAAAAACAAGCTTTGACCACAAGACATACAAATGTGCCTAAAGATTTACAATTAAAACCAAAAAAACAAGCTCTCCACTGAAATAAACAAACAAAATCTTTAATTAATTTAACAAACAATTCAATAAGCCTTACCAAACTCTCCACTCCTTGACCAAAACAAAGTCCCAAACACATAAGCAAAAGCCATTCAACCATGAAACACTACTTACAAATCAGACACTCCTAAATTCCTCTAAAACAAATATGTCCTTAATTAGTTTTACAGATAAATTCACACACAAACAAATAAGTCATTAAAATTCCCTAACTTTGGCCAAAACAATATTCTCACCAACAAAATAATCCTAGCATGACAGCAATATTCACAAACACAATACAATAACAAAACAAAAAAACAGTCTTTTATGTTCTTTCTCATTTGTTTGACACAATTTATTGTTTGTGTATTTAATGGACTCTCCTATTATGTATATATATATATAATGGATTCTCAATCATCATCATCATTTAACATTTGTTTTCCATATTGACATGGTTGGATGGTTCAACAGGAGTTGGCAAGGCTGGAAGCCATACTAGGCTCTAGGCTCCACAGTCTTTTTGGAGATCTAGTTTTTTTCAGTCGCAAAATATGCATTTTTTAAAAGACAATAAAAAATCTGAAAATCAGCTATAATGATGCAGCCTTCCAGTTTCATTGCTTTGAAGGTTTGGTGTTGTGGAGAAAAAAAATTGGAGGTAAAAGTTTGTATATTTTTAGCCAATAGCGAAACAGAAATTTTCTGCATTTAGTGGAGCGGTGTCAACTTTAAGGGTGTACCCTGTGAAATTTAGAGTTTAACATCTGACCTGTTCATTGTAGGTTTCTAAATAAACAGAAATACCTAATAAAATCCACATGTATCGTCTTACTATTTCTTTTATCTCTTCATTGATTGTATGGTTTTATTATTTTTAAAAATTTGTTATATTAATATATTTGTCTGCATGTGTTTACTTTATACATATTTCAGTATTATATATACCTGTCATGTATTTGTGTACATCATTAATATATAAGTGCATGTGGATGTATGTATTTATATATAAGTTTATATGTACATTTACGCATTCATGTGTGTCTGTGTGTGACGGGGGGCATGTCTCCAAAACTCCAAAAGTTAAGCAACATTTTCATGCATGGATTTGTAAGCTACGATAAGAATAACACTGGTCAACAAAGAATTTGTCCCAAGGAAAAGAATACCTGGATCTTATATGCTTTTGCATGCAGAATTCAAAAATAACGTCAAATTATCTGTATCACCCACAGTTTCTCTGTTCCACGATATCCCTCACAGTTCCTGTTACGTGGGCTAAATTCCAGTTAAGCTAATGCGTTAAGCAATACTCCTAATTTAAATTTTTATGATCAGAATTAACCTAGTGAAATCATAAATCCAGCAATCTGAGTCAATGAGTCCCAAAAATATATGAAATGAAAAATATGTAAAAATACTAACACTGTGCGTGTGTATACAGTCCCACCCATGCCAGCATGGAAAACAGAACAAGTAAACATAAGTTGTTTTCCAATTTTTTTCACGTTGATTGCGTTTTTCATGTTATTTGCACCATTGGTGATGTCCTATACCCATATATGCTTGTGTGCGTATATATCTATCTATCTATTTATATATATATATATGATCACCATCATCATCATCAACGTTTAACGTCCGCTTTCCATGCTAGCATGGGTTGGACGATTTGACTGAGGACTGGTGCAACCAGATGGCTACACCAGGCTATATATATTAATTAAACACGACACATCCATTTCCAAGTAAATATATATATATATATATATATATATATATATATATATATATATGGTGTCAGAAAGGACATCCAGTGATAGAAACCAAGCTAAATCAGTTCAAACCATCCAACCCATGCCAGTATGGAAAACAGATGTTAAATGAAAAGAAAAGATATATATATACATACACACCACACACACACACACACACACACACACACACACACATATATATATATATATATATATATATATATATACACACACAGAGATTATATACACATATTGATATATATGCATACCTGTATATATGCATGTGCACACTCACACACATGCTGAAGATGATGATGTGGGGGAGTAGAGTGCACACACACCCACACACATTTGTTATATATATAAATATACTGATGCATACATAAATTCTGAAATATCTGTATATATATTTGCATGTGCGTGTATAATTAGCAAAATATGAGTGAAACAGCAGAAAAAGGAGAACAATACTTACAATATCTGATTTATCTACTTGAGGTTTCATGTGTAAGTGCTGCATCATTGCTTGCAGAAGATCTTTTTCCCGTATAAGCTATTTGCAGTGATGAGCAATGAAAATGAACAAAGGAAAGAAAAGTAGAAAAGTTGAAAGAAAGAAATAGAATAAATTACAAGAGAATATAAATTTAGTTCCATATTCATCATGTTAAGAAGACAGCTTTCTTGTCTATCATCGTTTTATCTTATTTAAAGTATCACTACTTTTGAAAGATATTTATTTAATCTTAAAATTCAATTCTCAGTTCTGGTATGAATTAGATTGTTGCGAAAAATGTAAGAATTAGCATTAAATGTTGTAACAGTGATTTTTCTTTTTATTATTTTTTTTTTTTGCAGTTGAATATTCTACCAAATATTTATTATTCTATAAATAATTGAAGTTTCCAAGAAATTGCAATAAATAGATTTTTATCTGAAGGTAACAGTGATAATTCAAAATAATTGTTTATTAATTAACTCATAACAATTAAATGTCATGCAGATATTACAAATGGTTTTGTGCAAGCCAAAAGAAACTGAACTTGGTAAACGTTTGACTTCTACTAAAGCGAAGGCGTCCCTCATCAGGTGAAGAAATACAAGACCACTTCTAAACAGTGGTAAACAACTAGTTTACATTTGCAATAGTCAACTTTCTTACCCAGGACAAAGCACAACTAACACAATCACAATTAATGTTTATATTCAACAGTTTTAATGCTTTTTCATTAACAAATTTACATTAGCTTTGACACTGTAACGAGGTTTCAATGTAACGTGTAGAATTTCATGTTGAGGAACTGGATATTTCATAGTTTAGAAGTTAGGTTCTGAAACCAGGCTTTACAATGGATTTGACCTGACACCAAAAAACACTAAATCATAATAAAAAACATGACATTAAAGTCGAATTTTTATAAAGTCACATAGGGGTGGGCTACCAAGACAAATAGGGGTGGACTGCAAAGTCCCATAGGGTTGGACTACAAAATAACAGAGTTGGGTTATAAAATCACAGAGCCATTAATTTTAAGTCTGCTCCAGATATTGTGTTGTGCTCTCAGTAAAATATATTATGAGGCTTGGTGACAATGTTAAACTTTCATATTTATGTAACTAGCAGTAACCAGAGACTCCAACTGTAAAACCACTTGCAATTTACCATAAAAAACACTCTATGAACACAAATAATAATGAATATAAAATAGCAAAATAGGGTATTTAAAAAATAGAAAATAGAAGTAAATGCATCTTATTTGACTTCTAGGGCAAAAAAAATTGTGCAATTTTCTGTGAAATAGTTAAAAGAATTGTACATATCCTCGTTAACATTAACAATTAAAAAAATGATAAATGAAACAATTTCTGAAGCTACTTCTCAAAGAATAGAGAAGCCAAGGTATTTAATGGCAGAGGAAAACAATGATTTGGAGTTTATCTGATAATGGGGTTTAGAAAGAGAATCAATGATGACAATTAATTAAAAGATCAACATTGAATAATTAACAATTTATTATAAATTTCAAGGTCTTACTTTTGAAGTTACTGATTGTGATTAAACATTTTCTGTGGTTTGGTTAATTTAACAAGATATAATATTGTTGATTGTGCTTATGAAATTTCTAATTAAGACAATCAGCGATAGTAAAACAATACCAGTATTAACATGTTGTAGAATGTCCTATTTTTTTGGAACTGAATCTATCAAAACCATAGAGAAGCAAACCAGCCAAACATAAAAGCCAAGCATTTTGGCAAAAGATTTCAAATTGGAATTTCTCAAAGTAAACCTAACAAGAATGAAAACTTTAGTTAGCAAGAAAGAAGGCAGGACTTTATTACCATCAGGTAAGTGGTCATGCACAATAATCAGAAAAAATTTGGCATGAAACGACAGTGTGTGCTGAATGTAAAAAAGTTGTTGTGAGATCTGGCTGACAGACAAAGACTTCATCTGTAGCAGATACACAAGATTTATTAGCAATAAAAACAATTTTTTCAATTATTTCAAATTTCCACAAAGCTGCTTAAATGTAGTTAACATTAGGTTACCTAAGGAACCTGAATAGTAGTAGAATAAGTTATTTAAAAAACATATTAGGCAGAGCTTTTAGCCCAGGTGGCAAGAAAGAGATTCTCTCTTCAAGCAGCGAGATTGTCCAAGGCTCAACCACAAAGAGCAATGTCACTCGGTAGTGGAATATGAGGACAACATGTGAAGGATGGTGATGATTAGAAAGAAATGAAGTAAATATGTTCTGGTGAATGTGTTATGTAAGATAGAACAATGGACTGAGAGAGGAATTATAAACAGCGTACAAGAGACAGTGTTGGTACAATCATAAAATACAATTAGACGATGAAGTTGAGTAAAGAACAACCAAGTGGAAAGAACCTGTAGAAGCTAGAATGACACAAGAAAAGAATTATGGACATTGATCTGAAGCAGTTAAATTTCACAAAGGATGAGACAAATAACCACAACATATGATGAGATAGTGTGCTGGAGGAGAGAGGTTGAAGCCATCCGAGCATAAAAATATGGACATTAAACTGAGGAAACTGTTGATGTGTCCTGTCTGTTGTATCTATTGACGTGTATGAGAGAGAGAGAGAGAGAGAGAGAATGTTAAATTTGGAACATGTGTCTGATTAATCAAAACAATCTGCCAAAAGTCTATGTGGAGAGTTTGCTATAATTGTACATAGAATAATAATAATTGGGACATGGATGAAGAAAAGCGACAGTTCTAAGTGATAGTGACAATGTATGATGTCAGTGTGGAAGGTCAGATAAAAAGCTGATAGATGGGGTTACTGACAAAACAACCAGCAGAATCACCAGATGGGCAAAGGAATCACTTGGATTTCAGACTGAGAAAAATTATTTATTTATTTCCAAAAAATTATTTTTATTGAAAAAATATCAAATGAAAGTCCAATAAAGAATTTATTTACCAACTTATCTCCAAAAGATATCATTAAATATTAGCTGTGCAAATATTTAATAGCTCTTCCCAATAATTGCTTGCTGAGACATGTAAAAGATGATACAAAACTATAATCCCACCAATTGTTCAACATTATAATTTACATATTTGGTAAATTTATTCATTACAATTTGTTTAAACCTATCCAACAGATAGAATTTCTTCTTCACCTCTCTTATCACTATTTCACCGATTTACCACTGATTCACCACAAAATGCTTCTTCTCTCTCTACTAAAATCTCATTTAGATTCTAAACCTTTTTGATACCAACTCACCAGACACTGCCCTTAGTTCTATGATACAAAACCATCCTGTTTTAAAGTGGTCTAAATAAAAAAATCTCCCACGAAAATTTCATATCAGTTTCACCAAAAAAAGTTATTTTACCAAATTCTTAGGCAGTGAATCCCAAGAAAAATAGGGTTAGGGTTAGGGTTAGGGTTAGGGTTTAAACATTTCAGAGAATTTATTTTACCTTTGTTATCTTTAACTTGTTTTAGTCATTAGACTGTGGCCATGTTGGGGCACCACCTTGAAGAAGTCTTTAGTCAAATAAATCGACCCCAGGAATACTTTTTTAAAGCTTGGTACTTATTCTATCAGTCCCTTTTGCCAAACTGTTAAGTTATGGGCATGTAAACACAGACACAAAAACACACATAAGTCTACATACACATATACACACATATATATATATATTACAGGCTTCTTTCAGTTTTCATCAACCAAATACACTCACAAGGCTTTGATCAGCCTGAGGCTATAGTTGAAGACATTTGCCCCAAGGTGCCATGTAGTAGGACTGAACCTGGAACCATGTGGTTAGGAAGCAAGCTTCTTGTTACACAACTTTTTAATATATTACAATGAACTTCTGTTCACACACACACACACACACACACGTAATGTATATGACAATATATAAAGATACATTTAGTCAAACCTTAGTTTAAAAGCCTAGTCTAGTTGTGTAAACTTGTGCAACTTATGGAATTCTGCTGTGAATTTATTCAGCAAAACTTTTGAACTGTTTTCATCAAATGACCAAACTGGAACAGATGATTTCTGTCATAATGGAAAAACCTAAAAGCATTACAAGCTGAGTCTGGGTTTGATTAGAAACAACCACCAGGTATTAAAGACCAATATGACATTTTGAATGTTTTATATATATATAGGTGCAGGAGTGGCTGTGTGGTAAGAAACTTGCCTCACAAACACATGGTTCCAGCTTCAGTCCCATGGTGTGGCACCTTGGGCAAGTGTCTTCTACTATAGCCTCGGGTCAACCAAAGCCTTGTGAGTGGATTTGGTAGACAGAAACTGAAAGAAGCCCATCATGTATATGTGTGTACGTATTTGTGTGTCTGTGTTTGTCTCCCCACTATCGTTTGACAACCGATGTTGGAGTGTTTATGTCCCTGTAACTTAGCAGTTCAGCAAAAGACACCAATAGAATAAGTACTAGGCTGGGGTTGATTTCTTTGACTAAAGGTGGTGCTCCAGCATTGCTACAGTCAAATGACTGAAACAAGTAAAAGAAATAAAAGAAATATATACACGCACACACACACAAATATCATGTATACAGTACCTAATTATATATGCACAACACAACAAAATAATTCAAATAAACAAGTGAAACTAGTGAAATAGAAGATTGTACCCATAGTTTGAGAATAAACAACATTTTTCATAAAAGTCCTTCTTAATCCACACACATATGAACACTAATGGCATGTATGTACACCTACCCACAACTCACACACATAGCCCTCTACTACTATATGTGTTTGTGTGTGACCAATAGCCTTGTATGTGAGTGTGTGTGCGTACATATGCACATGCTTGTATTGTTCATTTGAATCTCTCTCTCTCTCTCTATCATTTTATCAATCAATCACACACAAATCTTTACTGTTCCTCTCTACACAGTGACAGATTGTTTTTTTCACACCACACAAATTTACCCTTAGCATTTTAACCTAACAACAGACAGAGTAATATACAGTTGGGCCCCTGAGCAAGACAGCTGTACTTACAAACTCTAGATCAATTTTACCAGAAAATTTAGTTGAGTGACAAATGACAAACAGACCAACAAGCACAACAAAGAATCAGATCATGATGATTGTTACAGATGTTAAAGCACCAAGTACTGAATGTAGTATTTAAGATCTTGTCACAGAAAGTAGTTTCCTGGAACCAAAAAAAGGTGAGATTGGAATTGTTTCATCACATTGATGGAACTAAAAGTTTTTCTCCCAGCTTTCTATCATTGTGTTGATGATGGTCCAAATATCCCAGCAATGACTTGGAAAGACTCACTAATACTTAAAAACAATACCAGCTAATATTGGTTTCAAATTTTAGTACAAGGCCATCAATTTTAGGGGAGAGGGTCAGTCAATTACATCAGACCCTTACATCAACCCCAGTGTTTAACCGTTACTTAATTTATTGACCCCAAAAAAGGGAAAAAGGCAAAGTTGACTATGGTGGAATTTGAGATCAGAATGTAAAGACGAACAAAATTCCACAAAGCATTTTGCCTGACATCGTAATGATTCTGGTTACAGCAAATATTACCATAATTTCTTGCTTCGTGGAGGAAAGCTACAAACTAAATATGGTATTTGCTAGAATCACTCAAGACATATTGAGCTTTCTATTGTTGAATGACAAAAGATGTTTATAACAATACCTGGCCCAGCACAGCTGCATAATGATGTTCTTACCTGTATTTCAAGTTGACTAACAACCTGCATTTGTACTCTTGCTTGTGCTGTACTTCTGTCATCTAACTGGTGCTCAGAGTTCAGATGCCTATAAAAAACAAAAAAAAAAAAACATTAACAACTTGAGATGACAACAGGTTTTTTTTTTTATAAAACAGTTATGGAGTAGAATATACAAGGGTAATTAATGAATATTTTCATTATGAATAATATTGTGAATTGAATTTATAACCGATTATAATCGGTTATAGCAGCGATTCCATCAATTCCTAGAGATATCTGAGGAAGGAATTTTATTCTGAAATATTATCAGACTATGGATGGTTAAATTACAAGTATATAGTCCATTATTTGTATTAAAGTGCATTGTTGTACCATTCGAAACATTTTATTCTTTACAAGCAATACACAATGCTTCAAGCGAACTACAATACTCTCATTCATCGTGATGGCACCTGTGCCCAGCTTTGCCTTCCTGGCACTTGTGCAGTGGCACGCTTAAAGACTTTGAGCGAGATCATTGCCAGTGCCACTGGACTGGCTCCTGTGCAGGTGGCACATAAAATACACCATTTTGAGCGTGGCCGTTGCCAGTACCACCTGACTGGCCTTCGTGCCGGTGGCATGTAAAAGCACCCACTACACTCTCTGAGTGGTTGGAATTAGGAAGGGCATACAGCTGTAGAAACTCTGCCAAATCAGATTGGAGCCTGGTGTAGCCATCTGGTTCACCAGTCCTTAGTCAAATCGTCCAACCCATGCTAGCATGAAAAGCAGACAATAAACGATGATGATGATGATGATGATGATATATATATATATGATGATGATGATATATATACAGGGTGCGATGGGGAAATTGTCACCATTTTATATTTCTAATTTCACGCATGCACATTGTTTTTGATTTTGTCAACTACAGAGTATTGTAGGGTCAGTTCGGCACTGTCTGTGAGAAAGCAGCACCATGACGTAATTCACTTCACCAGAAATTTGAAAATTGCATGCTGTAGTGCTTGGCATTCATTCCGGAAGTTCCAATACGATCATTTGAGAGTGTTTGGGTGTCAATCTGAGGACGTGTGCCAAGAGTGATAAAAATCAAACATCCAGTCAACATCATGGCATTTGGAGTGATCACTAGTGATGGTGACATTATGCCTCCATTCATCGTCCCACACAGCCTCGGACTCAACACAGAGGCCTACATCAGGTAATACTGCCCTGCGTCAAGAGGGTGGCAGCTGGAAGACCCTGTGTCTGGCAACAAGACTGAACCATGCCACACAAGCAGGAGAACCCAGTCATGGCTGTCAGACAATTTCTGCAACCACATCACCCCTAATAATCTGGCCACCTAACTCCCCAGACTGCAATCCCCTTCATTATTATGTGTGGGGCACAGTTGAGGAAGAGACCAACAAAACTCCTTGTAACACCAAAGATGAACTGAGGGCAAGGATTATGGCAGCATTCACCATCCAGAAGAGTTGCAGGAGATTCTGAAGTCTGGAGGCTGTGGTTGAAGTCAATGGCAATTTTATTGAATAAATTTACTCTTTAGAATTTCAAGATATTTTTATGCAAATTTGGTAAATATACCTGTTAAAATGAGATGTCATAAATCAAGAATCCCAAATTTGAGTGAATATTGAAACAGCAAATACATTTTGGATCCTGGGAAGGACCATATCTGAAGAGCAAACTTGTCATCTATTTTCTATTATCTGACTGGAGTGTGGTACAGTCTTCCAGCTATCCAGCCCTGGTCAAACCGTCCAACCCATGCCAGCATGGACAACAGATGTCAAATGATGATGCTGATGACAATGATGATGATGTATTCTTATATACAGAATTGTTAACATAACAGCTGATATTTGTCTAAAAGATTATGATATCATTACAGTTACACTGCAACATCAACAACTAAACATGTTCAACCTCCAACTAGGATATCACTTTTTATTCAATCACAAATTGGCTTTGTATATCTCCACAACAATGTTTAACAAATGTATATCTCCATGACAATGTTTAATGAATGTAAACACAGATTATCATTAGTTTAACATATTTTTGTTGTCTTTTTACACAACAAACGCTTGGTGAGTCAACACTGCTGTCATGTAGCTTTCTCTTTTCTAAATCTCATCTGTAAAACTTATTGACAAATGCTCTGACCACCTCTTACTCAGGTCAATCATTACTCCATCTATCATTTATCACTTCTTGTTCAAAAGGAAATAGAATGATTTATCATTAAAGGACAAGGATTTTAAACATTTTCAATGCACAAATTTTCTTTTGATTTCGAAAATCATTCGACTTCTGAACATATGAAATAATTCTGACAGTATTCCTAAGTTTACTGTTGTTGACTAATTGAAAGCATCTCCAAAAAGTCCACACATTACCCAGACGTCCCATTGTGCAGCAAGCCAAGACACACAGCTTTATTTTGTTCAGTTTATCTGATCACTGGTTTCATTCCAATTTCACAGCAGAATTATTGACAACCCAGTTGAGAGACAATCCAGTTACTGACAATCCAGTAAAGAAAATAACTGTACATCAGATAACTCGTAAAGGAACTTCTCTATGGTTGTTTGGCCAAATCTCTCTTGAATTGCAAACTTTTATCTTAAAACAAAGAAAAACACATTAAAGTAGTTGTAGATTCATCTAAAGACATGATGGTCTTGTCTGGAATGCCTTAGATTATATCTACTTGATTTGGTTTGACATGGAACTAACTAAACAACAACTGCTTTTACAAAATGGAAGTGTGCATGGGATTATCATTTTTACTTGTTTAAATCCTTCTTCTAATACATACTTAGCTGATTAGAAGGTTTCAACAGATAAAGCAATGTTAACCATCAACAAGTCCGTTTGACAACAAGTTCTGTACTTTTGAAAACATCTGAAATGTTTCCACCTGTGTCACTTTGGTCTATGGTCTTTCAGCATAAAGGGACAAACAGAACAGTTCCTTACAGACAACAGAGTTGTACTATTTGTTTACAGAGACATACCTGAACCCCCAGAAATAATTCAGATGTGAATTGTTTTGCATGAGGAAAGAAATTTAGCAGCCAACAACAACATGTTCTGAGTTCAGAGAAATGTCAAGACTTAAAATCACTAAAAATACATCAATTTTAAAGGAAGAAAAAAAGAGTAAAAATTGAATAGACATAAAAGAGTTATGGAGAAAAATAAAAACAAGAATGAGTTTGTCTCTTGAAGAATCACTAAAACCATTTCTTAGACATGGCTACATTTAAGTGGAATGAAATTTACTGAGATTCGTGCCTTTCTCAAGGTTGATAAAGTGAAAAAGAATGGCTATGTACAACTAAGAATCAAAACAAGGCTTGGTTTGTGAGAGGACTCATTTACTCTATAATACTCTCCATAAAAAAAAAATACAAACACAAATACACACACGTATATATACAAGCACATATATATATATATACATGTGCGCATGCGCACACACATATACATGCACACAGACATTCCTCTATGTGATTCTTCTGTTTCTCCCATGTGTTTCTTCTGTTCATTTAAATATATTAGTAAATAGCTTTCCATGAAAGCAGTATGAAATGTTTTCAGTCCAGGGTATTTTCGAATATTTTAAATATGCGCATATTTAATGTAGCTCTGTCATCTGAACATATGATTATAAACATTACAATTGCAAAAATTTAACTTTCATACTAATGACTTCCTAAAGCCATCCCTTCAACAGTTGGTCTTAAGAATAAAACATAATAGCAGACACTTTTCAAAAAATGCTAAAAATAAAAATAATAATGTTTATAAATAATGCATACATATGCGTACGTACACATAACCACTCATATTCTTAATACAGAAGCAAAGATAATGTACAGAGAAGCTTATGGAGACACACAATTACAAAGACATACACGTATTCTCTAGGAAGAACGAATGACTTTGAGAAAGACTTGTGATTAAAACATTTTGTGAATTTGATAACAATTATCAGAAATATAATATACGAAGATTTAATTGTAGCTTTCTGACATTCTTCTTCAGAGATGGGAACATCAAACATTTATTGCGAACTAAAAAGCCAGGTTGAAGACCTTAGATCAAAATGCAATTCAAAAAATTTTACAATTCTCTTTCACTTTTATTTCTTTATTTATTTTTGGTTATTGATACAAAAAGGTTAATAATGGTGATCTTTTAACAATATTTCTTAATAGCAGGAGACATCACTTAGTTCAATACCTCACACATCATTAAACTTTTGTTCTTAGCATATAAAAAGGCCTTTTCACGATAGGGTTTACTCCATTGGTTGAAGATGGAGTGATTGTAAAACTGATAGACAAGTAAACAATAAACATTAGAGATGGTGTCGCTGTAGCCCTAACAGACATATTCAGTTCTGACAAGCACCAAACGTTACATTTAAGTTCATAGCAGACCAAGTCCAATTTCAAATCTAACCAAAGTCACTTCACTAACTGCTAATATTTAAAAGAAACAAGGGGACAAGCTGGCAGAATTGTGAGCATGCCAGGCAAAATGCTCAGCGGCATTTTGTCTATCTTTGCATTCTGAGTTTAAATTCTGCCGAGGTCAACTTTGCCTTTCATTTTTTGGGGGGTCAATAAAATAAGATCCAGTTTAGCAATGGGGTTGATATAACTGACTTGGTCCCTCCCCGCCAAACTGATGGCTTTGTGCCAATATTGAAAAGAAACTGTCATCGGAATACATTGGATTAGTTTCGAGTTGACTTCTGTATTGTTTATCATTTTCATTCCCTTTTCTACTTCTTTCCAGACACGTCTGGCAGAAGTACCTCATGGTATTAGATATCTGAACTGTTTCAATGATTTTCCTAATTCAACCCCCATTACAATATAATGATCAACAATGTTTTACTAGAAAATAAAACAGAGTTGGGTTCGTTATTTTCTGCTTAGTGTTACACTGTAAGAATTTAAACTCATAATAAACATCTTTGCTAAGATTCCAACAATTATTCTTCATTATTCTTCATACAGCATTTGCTGTAACTACTACTACTACTACTACTACTACCACCACTACAACTACTTCCCAGCTTCAAATACAATAGTTAGATACCAATAAGCCCATCAAGTTTGCACAGCTCAATCTTTATTCACCATTATTCAAAGTTTTCTACCAGTCTTACATGGTGAGATATTTAAAGTGATGCTGAAGCAGTGTTTGTCTCTAAGGCAGACATTGTACAGACATTGTCTTACAGAATGTCAAGTTCCTTCTGTAAGGTTTGACTGTCCTCCTATACAACAGTTGACCCAAACTGATATGACTACCCTAATACGATATTCCCTACTGACAGTAAACAGTCTAAACACATTTCTCAGGTCATGTCGTGGCTTTCACAATTATTCTCTGATCTCTGAAATACAATACAAAAACACGTTGCACTTACTTAATGAAGGAAGGAAAGTCTTCATTTGGCGTATCACAGCCCGGCCATTTACAAACACCATGTCGGAAAAGTGGGTGCGATGGACTAGACGCTTCATGCTCCTGTTTAATGTTAACAGCCGACTGATTCAATAAACTACCACCAAGACCACCTGCAGAAAACAATAGCAGAAATTAACGGTCGAATCTTTGGCATTCAAAGAAGAAAGTTAATTAATAAACATGAAGTCAGTTTCGGATGAAATCAAAAGTCAAAGAAAGAAAAGATATTGAAAATGGTGCAAACTCCAGTATTTGAAACTTGAATAATAGTGGCACAAGCAAGGCAGTGAGTTGGCAGAATTGTCAACATGGTAAACAAAATGTTTAGCAGAATTTCATCTCTCTTTACATTCTGAATTCAAATTCCACTGAGGTTGACTTTGCTTTTCATCCTATCGAAGGGTCAATGAAGTAAGTACCAGTCGAGTACTGAGGTCCACGTAATCAATTTACTCCCTCCCCCAAAATTGTTGACCTTTCACCAAAGTTTGGAGCCAATATTTGTGACATAAATATAACAGTTTTTTTCTTATATTTATAGACATGGAGCTTGTAATATATTGTAAAACCTGAGACTCTCTTCTTTTTTAATAGAATGTGTGTGATTTACAGATTTTTAGAGAGATTTAATTGATAGATTACATTAAGAAAATAATAGATGAAGTATGTAACATGGGAGAGATGTGGTGTGACAAAGGAAAAGACAACATAAAAGTCATGTTATACAACATAATATAACAGACACATGTTACAAAATAGGATAAAACATTGCAGGAATGTTACACAGATATAGTATAAATATTTGAACAGATATTAAATGGGGATATGTAATATAGAAGTGTGTTATATGGAGGGGCATGACACAAAAAAATGTCACATAATTTGAAGACTAAAGTATAGAAACACAGGATATAAAAGTTGATGCAATATACATCTGTATATTTCCAGTGGAACTTGGCACCCATGTCAGTGGAACGTTAAAAGCATCATTTGAGTGTGATTGTTACCAGGACCAGTGACTGGCTCATGTGCCAGTGGCATGTAAAAAAAAGCACCATTCAAGTGTGGTCATTGCCAGTGCCGCTGAACTGGCTCCTGTGCAGGTGGCACGTAAAAAGCACCATTTGAGCATCGCCGATGCCAGTACTGCCTGACTGGACCTCGTGCCAGTGGCACATAAAAGCACCCACTACACTCTCAGAGTGGTTGGTGTTAGGAAGGGCATCCAGCTGTAGAAACATTGCCAGATCAGACTGGAGATTGGTGCAGTCATCTGGCTCACCAGCCCTCAGTCAAACCATCCAACCCATGCCAGCATGGAAAGTAAACGTTAAACAATGATGATGATGATAGTAACGGTGAATGTTGCTGAGGATTTATTTAGTTATTTCTAATAGAAATTTAAGAAGGTGGGAGACTCTAAAAATAGAAAAAGTTTTAAATTGTAGCAAAGAATCAGAAAGTAAAAGACAATATATATAAGCCAAGTAAGATCGTTGCCAGTGCCCCTGGACTGGTTCTTGTGCAGGTGGCACATGAGATGCACCATTTTGAGCGTGGCTGTTGCCAGTACCGCCTGACTGGCTCCCGTAGGATTTTCGAGCGAGATCGTTGCCAGTGCCCCTGGACTGGCTTGTGCGGGTGGCACATAAAAGACACCATTTCGAGCGTGGCCGTTTTCGTGCGGGTGACACGTAAAAGCACCCACTACACTCTCTGAGTGGTTGGCGTTAGGAAGGGCATCCAGCTGTAGAAACTCTGCCAAATCGGACTGGAGCCTGGTGTTGCCATCCGGTTTCACCAGTCCTCAGTCAAATCGTCCAACCCATGCTAGCATGGAAAGCGGACGTTAAACGATGATGATGATGATGATAAGACTATCAGATAATTAAGACTTTGGTAAATTGAAAGAAAACTCACCTGATAACAGGTAACCATCAGGAATGCCATTAGTGAGGTAAGAAGAGGTTTGGAGTAAAGGATTCATAGAAGCCGATGTAACAGAAGCTGCTGCCACGGCAGCTGCCTGAGCCACACTTGTGGCAAGTGTAGCCATACCATTGAGGTGGTTTTTAGAATCAACAGAGCCATCAATCCCAGACTGAGAAGCGACTTCCTTCCATAACTGCTGGATCTCTGCTGGACTCATAGCCGCTGTGGTAGAAAGGAGATAACAAAACAAAATTTTAAGCATTTATGTGAATATATATATATAGCTGGATGGACACACACACATGTGCACGTGCATGCACACAAGCTGCCAACAAATGAACTCTCAGTTTGAGTGAAGGGAAGATCATATAATACTTGCATACAAAACTCGATGCTGCATAGGTGTAAAACATGAACAGTATTGAATACGTGTGTGCAATGAGTGCAGTAGATGTGTAATGCAAAAGTGCATGAAAGACGGAGTAGAAATGAGGTGAGTAAAAACTGTGGATTTAAGAGAAATTACATCAAGATAGAAAAAGAATGAGATGATGTAGAGATGATAACTGGGTACAAAATTGACAAGTGATTAATAAGGAGGGAACCTGTGAAACAGAACAGAAAAAGAAATCTGAATGCTGATCAGATAATTGTGAAATTCAGAAAAGGAGATTATTAATGGAGGATAAGAGGTGGTGCGGTGCTGTGATGAAGCAGACCTATCCAACCCAGTAAAATTCAACGTTGAGTGAATTTGGTAAAACAGGAACTGTGGGAAAATAGCAAGGTGTCCACATACATACAAGTGTGTGTGTGTTTGTGTGTGAATGTTGTCATCTCATGGCTTTGCTTGAGTGAAACATTGATATCATGTTTACATTTCCTGTTGACATGACTGGTGCTGTCAAAGATATGTAGAATAAAAAAAAAGACCCCTTACTTGAAAACTGGTAAAGGTTGGTGAGGGAGCAATATCTAGCCCTAAAACCCTGCCTCATGTACATATTCACCTAACCACTGTTTTACAACCATGTGGTTTAAGGTTTGACCCATGGCATGGCACCCAGGGCAAGTGTCTTCTATTATAACCTTCAGCTGATCGATGCCTTGTGAGTGAATTTGGTAGATGGAAACCGAACAAAACTCTGTGTGTGTGTGTGTGTGTGTGTGTGTGTGTGTGTGTGTGTAAATATACACTCTGTTTCACTAGAATAAGCAGTGAGATACCATTAGGGCCATTAGTGACAAGTCACTTTTCCACACTTGCATGGGTCAGCGAGAGTTTATGACTGGGTCAAAGCATATTTTCTATGGTCACATGCCTTTCCTGTTGCCAACCCTCACCTGTTTCCAATCAAGGAAATATTTCCAGATGGACAGGTATGCTTTCACACAATATTGGAAATGACCCATACCAGCATGGAAAGCGGACGTTAAACAATAATGATGATGATGATGAATGCCATTCATTTATAACACTCATGTAATGTTAAAACAAGGAGACACACACACACAATGGGCGTCTTTCAGTTTCTGTTTACCAAATCCGCTTACAAATGATTGCACCAAAACAATAGTTGAAAACAAATGCTCAAGGTGTCATGCAATGGGACTGAACCTAAAATTATGTGGTTGGGAAGCAAGTGTCTCAATCATACAGCTACACCCGCACCAATATAAAAAATTGTCCTGGCAGTACTGGGATTTGAACCAACACACGCATATATATCAGATGCAGGAACTTTCATGTAAATGTTTGAACGCAGTTATTCATAAATTCAGACTAATATACTCTTATACAAGAAGAAAATTGTTATATACACAGACACCGAAGGATAATGTTATGTGGATATATAATAATGATATAGAGGAACATGGATATGTAGTAATGCTATACAGATGTATGAGTATATGATATTACACAGAAACATGGATATATAATAACACAAGGAACCTGGATATACATATAATGACAAAAGGGGTTTGGAGAAGCTGCATGAGAGGTTAATTGTCAATGGTATTGTTAGGTTAGGATAGAAAGACACATGGTGGCGTTGATGAGGTGCCATGTCACATGACTGTATATATATATGTGGGGGGGGGGGGGTGTTAGTAAATAATAACACTTCCCTTCCATTGATGTGACACTTTATACTGAACCAATACAACAAAATGATTGATACACACACACACACACACTCTCTCTCTCTCAAACAATACAGAGAATATAAGAATATCCTGAGATATTGTATTCTAATGGTGATGGTGATGATGATTGTTATTATGTGGTCATAGTTGTCACTGGTGATAGATAAAAGGAGTGATTGTAATTGAAGTGTGTGGTGGTGGTGGTGGAGGAATTGGTTTGTAGGTGTGGTATGGGTGGTCATGGTTTACGGATTGTCCAGCATCCAACAAACCAATTTCTGGAGAAAGTAAACTGCTGTTCCATTGGTGTTAATGTTGTTGGTTATATAACCTTTACAACAACCATCACCTCAACCCACACATAACAAATATTGTATAATCAATGTCTCCCCCACCCAACTTTCTTCACACATACCCCTACCTTTCCCATCTCACCTGCCTTAGCTATTCTTATTCTCTATCTTTCAAAATCTCCATAAAACCCACAATAACTAACCTCCATCTCTCCTCTTCTCCTCCCTCTCGTTCTCATGCTAAAATCACAGCCAGTTTCTATGCAGCCTCTTCTGTCCATTTCTACCCCCAACTCCCTCTAACCTTCTCGCTTTCTTTCCCCCCCCCCTCTCCCATAGGAGTGGTCAGGAATCCTTGAATCAGAATCTATGATTCTATTCTGAAATTTCACTTGAATAACACCATTGCATTCGTTTGCTCAACTTTATTTACCCAGTCCCTGCTGCTTGTCACTGTTGCTTCGATTTGTTTACGAAACGCCAAAATCATTTACATTTTCGACTGGAGAAATTAACTCGGCCTAAACACAATTCAGTAGAGTATTGACTGACAAAATATGTTTTAGTTTGTAAGACTAACCAATATTTAGAATTCCTCACAGATGGTTGAATAAGCTGATCTAAGGAAGGAAAGAGCTCAATCACATCAGAATCATGTCTGTTTGATTGCAGGATCTCTGCAAACACAACTCTCATTCTGAGAGTGCTGTGTGGATGACAATCAGTAAAAACAGATGCCATTGGATAGGGTTTGCTCCCCAAACCAGAAAGGATGGGGATGGCGATGGTGGGGTGGGGGTGGGGGTTGTACCAGCAGATTTTCAATGTTTGCAAAAGATGAAGAAAAAAAAGAAAAAAAAACCGGAACACAAGCTTATGTATTTGTTTAGTGTCGTGTTTTTACTGGTCAGTTCACTTGCAAACCACTCCATTGCTGGCCTGCTGTTGCATCGTCAGTGAAACCTTTCACACTCACTCAACTTGATTCCTTTAGAAAGCACAGAGAGAGGAAGAGAGAGAGAAAGAGAGAGAGGAGAGAGAGAGAGTAAAGAAATAAGCCAGTCTTATCAGAAATTCTTATGTCTACAGAGGAGAAAAGAGAGAGAGAGACAGAGAGAGAGAGAGAGAGGTGAGAGGCAAGGTTGGGTTGGGGAAAGAAATCTGTACACTTGTATTGATTATTTGTTGCCATACTGTGTAGTACAAAATAGAGAAGTGGGCAGTGGTGGTGAAGAACGGTGAGAAGTTCCACTGTCCAAAATCTGTCTATTGATTATTGTCAGTTGGTGTCGTAGTTTCCATTCTGACCAATTTTGCTCTGACATGGACTAAATTATACAGTTTCCACTGAATAGACGAAAAGTGATATTTAGTTAAATATCACATTATTTAAAGATTATTGTGGTGGTAGTGGTGGTGGTGGTAGTAATTAATATTGTTATTAAGGATGAGAGAACAGTGAGAATGGTTGAAAGAATTGGGGTTGTTGTTTTAGAATATATTAACAAAGCTTGTTGTTGCTATTTAGCCCCAGGTCTCAGTGCCACCTGAGCTGACCAATCATCAAAGGTGATCCAGCTGTGATCAACCTTTTTGATACAAATATCAAGAACTTATTTTGTCCAATGTAACCCATTTTACTAAAAACAGAAGGTGTGATTTGAAGGAGAACATGCTGCTCATTCTAGTGAGTCAAGCAGCTATGTGCAGTCTCCCTTGCTCTCCCATTAACTCTTGTTTGAGGTGGTGGTGGTGTAGTAGCAGTACTGATGATGATGATGATGATGATGGTCACCACAGTAAGGTGATGGAAGTGGTGATGGAGGTGGCGGTGGTGGTTACAATTATCTTAAGGTGGCACTTGTGGTTGGTGTAGTTATCATTTTACTGTAGCAGTCGTAGTGGTAGTAGCAACAATAAAAGTAGTAGTTGTTGTAGTAAAAGTAATGGTAGTGGTGCTGATGGTGATGCTGGCAATAATGATAAAGATGATGATGATGGGGGTGTAGTGATGGTGGGGTTGGTGACAGTGGTGAAGATGAAGCTAGTCCACTGACAGAAATTAAGTGAGAACATTAATATATATCACAAATATGTACACAATTTTTAATACATTGATGAAGGGGGGGGGGGACAAGGAAAGATATTATGATTTAAGATTTTTCATGAAACAAAACCTAAACCACACACACACACACATACAAACACACACAAAACTAATTTACAAAATCTACTTATTGTTGATAGATAATAGCTATATCAACCTAATCTAAATTAACAAAAATAACCAATATCTTTCATTTTGCAAAATAACATTAATAATAATAATAATAATGATAATAATAATAATAATAATAATAATAATAATAATAATAATAATAATAATAATAATAATAAATATAGGTGAATAAAAAATAAAGAGAAAACAAGATAAAATACATGAATAGATAGGTAATTGTAAGTAAAACTTAAGCTGTGGCTGGAAAAATAATCAGTTCCGAAGAACAATACAAGTTGAAGCTAGTTGGAATATTTATTCCAAAGAATCTGATGCAAAACACCCAGTATTCAACAGTAAACATTTTAAACAGACTTTTCAATGACAATATATTATGCGCACACATTTGTGCACGTGCAGAAATTCATGTAGTCTAGTGGTTAGGGTTAGAGATCAAAGGGTTTCGGGTTCAGTCCCTGGACTGGGTGGTTCATTGCGTATTTAAGTAAGTTACTTCATGTGGCTAACTGTGTACCAACTAAATGCTGGGAGCAACTCTCTCTCTCTCTGTGTTTTCATTTGTCACATTTGCTATGTTCCAGTAAGAGGAAGTCAGCATCTGCTAATAACTACATAGGTATCTAAAACAATGGACAAAAGTGTGACACAAGTTACCAACACACACACACACACACACATGCGTGCATATGTCCTTTTTTACTTGTTTCAGTCATTTGGACTGTGGCCATGCTGGAACATGGTCAAAGAAATCGACCCCTGGACTTGTTCTTTGTAAACCTGGTACTTATTCTATCAGTCTTTTTTGCCGGTCTGCTAAGTTATGGGGGACATAAAGCACCAAAATCGGTTGTCAAATGATGGCAGAGGGACAAACACACAAATATATACATATCTTTTTTTCAGTTTCCATCTACCAAATCCAAGGTTTAGGTTGACCCATGCAGTGAAACTGAACCTGGAACCACATGGTTGGGAAGCAAACTTCTTACCACACAGCCGCACTTGCGCCTATATATATATATATATATATATATATATATATATATATATATACATGTATGTATATAATCAACCATACATACTTAACGCATATGCGTCGTGTATTTGGTGGTAGGCTGCAATCTGGCATGGTGGAGATTACTCTCTCAAAGTACAGGGAATCAAAAGAAATCTGAAAGTCATGGACAGGTGAGTTATCTTGCCAGTCCATGACTTTCAGGTGTTTAAAAAACCTGGCACTTTGCGAGAGTATTCCCCACCATGTCAAATCCCTGTTTACCAACAAATATATGACATATATTCGTTAAGTATATGTTAAGTATATGTTAAGTATATGTGGGTGTGATAATGTTGTATTACACTAGTGCTGCACTATGTATAGTGCTGCACTAGTGCTGCACTATGTATAGTGCTGCACTAGTGCTACACAATGTCATATTTGTATATACATATATATATATATATATATATACACAGACACAGACATGTATGTATGTATATATGTACATATATATATATATATTTATATATATATATATATACATATACATAATCAATAAAGCTGCAAATTGCAGCTTTATTAATAAAGTATATTACTCTACCTCCAGTATTCGAGTATTATTTTTTCCACCTTGTTTCACATTTATGTGCTTACTCTGGTACGTACACACACACACACACACACACACAGCTACATATACTTCTGAAGAAAATACTAAGAATTAAAGAATTCCAAAATCTACCTAAAACGTTTTTTTGTATCCACTTGCAGCATCCATCCACAATAGCCACCCTAAAACTGGAGAGAAAACTGTTTAAAATGCAGAGTTAATTAATAATTTGACTGCTAGCACAGACACACACTTAAAAACTGATGGCGGTAAATTAAAGATGCTATTGAAGGTAAATTTGAAATAAGTTTTAAAGCTAAATCTAAAATGGTTAAGAGTTAACACCAGATTTTGGCAAATATAGATCTTTGTGAAACACCAACAACACCAAAGCAGTCTCTCTCTCATTCTTACTCACACACAATAATATTTCCCAATCTGTTTAACTGATCATTATCTTCCCATCTGGATATGCAATTAACAAGGTCTATCCATCAAACCACCCACAACTTCCATGGACCATTCATGTTTTCAAATCCACCAAATGTACAGCAATTAAGAATCTCTACATACTTTGTTTTTACATACACACAATATATAGGTGAGGGTAGAGGTAACATCATCCCTGGGTATCAGTCGGTGTGAGATGTAGTGATCCCCAGTAGGTACTGAAGCTTGCCTCTATTCAAAATGACACACAATCATAAAACTATTGCGTAGAGAAACATCAGATTTCCATCTTATATTTGTCTACAGAAAATATGAAGAAGGAAAAGACGAAAATGTTTCAAAACATAAAACCACACACATACATCTTCATACACACACTGATATCCTTATTTAACATCCATATTCCACACTATGTATACATACGTGTGTGTGTACACATACATATTCATACACACACACTCATGTACATACATGTGTGTATGTGAATATACATACATATACAAATGTGTGTGTGTGTGTGTGTGTGTGTGTGTGTGTGTGTGTGTGTGTATTTTTTTTTCTAACAAATTTATAATGCATGAAGAAAAATCTGCATGAGTATTAGATGGCAGCGTCCTTCCTGAGTATGCGCAAAAATTTTCTTGTCTGCAGGTCACGCCATTCGCCCACAGTGACGCTTTGAGTACAGGCATGAAGAATTTGCTGTGCAATTTCTCTTTTTGAGTCAAGATGAACGAGCACATTGAGTAAAGATTCTGTATCAGATTCTGCTGAAAACTTGGTGATACACAAGCCCAGACTATCGGGAAGGTTCAGAAGGCCTTTGGAGATGATGCTATGGGGAAAAACACAGATAGAAGTGTGGTACCACCGGTTCAAAGATGGCCGCACCCCAACATCAACCCTGTCAATTTCATCAGCTTTCAAGGACCTGCAACAATTAACTTTCAGAAGGTTTTCAAGTCATGAAAGTGTATCAAAACTAATGAAGGTGCCCCAGTATATGTGTGTGTGTGTCTACCCATGGATTACACTGGACTCTTCCATTGGTGACAAATCACTCCAATACACCACAACGTTTGAACCTTTTGAACTTTTCTAAACTTTTTTATACTTTCTGCTTCTCCCTGTTTATTTCTGTGTTCCTTTCTGCCAAAGAGCATAGGCCTGAAACGTAAAGGATTTTCTCACTTCCCGAGTGTTAAACTAATAAATCTGTTTGTTGTTTACACACCTGTCTTTGTCTTTTGTTTTTTTGTATGTTCTTCATTTCGTTCGTTTCTCACTCTATATATGTGTGTGTGTGTGTGTGTGTGTGTGTGTGTGTGTGTGTGTGTGTATCTATCTTGTTAAATAAAAAAGGTCAGGAAGAGAACATTCTGTAGTACCTAAGTCATAGAGCATTTTGTATTCGTTCATTACCAGCATATTCTATTATTGTACGTACTACTAGATTTTGTGAGACTTTATATCTTCAGCCATTATTAGAGACAGATGGCAATATATCTTGTTATATTTCTTTCTTTCTTTTATTTACTTACTGTTTTAGTTTATTATATTGCTGTATTTTTTATTTTATATTTTTCCAATTGTATCATTTTGCTTTAAGTGATTGAAAAACATTTTCCTTATAATCACCTTCTCTTCTTTCTTCCAAACTTTCAAAACTACTTCTAGCCTTAGTTCCAGTTCTAGCAGTTTTATTGGGACACAGCCCATCCAGGGCTTCAACCCACCACCACCGCCACCGCCACCACCACCGCCACCACCATCACCAATGAGTTATGTCAGGCAGGTTGGTATGATAAGAGTTAACTATTTCTATTATCTCTATAGATTCAGAAATTTGGTGTATCTAAACTCTGAATAGTTAAGCAATAACTTTAAATAAGTATTCTTTTGAAAAGAGGTGAAATAAAATTTTTTTTTTTAAAAACCCACCTCAACAATAACTGTAACTGCTGATGTTACCCATTAAATCTATAAGGAGGGTCCTTAAACATGGAAGATATTGTTTTTGATATAAGAAACTCTATATTTTTGTTTTAGGGTTTAATTGCAAAGAAGGGGCAGTGCCCTTAATTGTTGCAGGTCCTTGGAAGCTGGTAAAATTGTTAGCGTTGATGTTGAATAAAAACAGTCTTAGGGAAAAGTGTGAATGAGAGAATTCCAAAAGTTGCCAGGGTGGAAGGGTTTGGTAAAGTGGTTCGGGTGGAAGAGTGACAATAAAAAAAAAGTGGATTTCAGATAAACTTGAGTGAAGGTGACATAATGTTTATCCTGTTTCCATGGCAAGAAATTGTTGTAGAAATAAATAATTTGGGAATATTCAGGTAGAACTTCAAATAACCTGCAAGTTTTCATATTGTTTAACCTTTATTTTTAAATCAAAAAAGTTATTAGTTTTACAAACTATATATATATATATATATATTATGAGGGTATATATATATTTATACACACACACACACACACACACATACATACATACAAACATACATACATATATTTCTTTAATTTCTAATGCTTGTTTTAATTTTTTTTTTTTAATAGCTGTTGATAATAATCATCTAATTACTATAATTATCAAAGTTCAGCTAAGAGAACTGAGCAATTTACCATGACCAAAGTAATAAGGAACCCAACACATGTAACAGCAGCAGCAGCAGCAGTGGCAGCAGCATCAACAGCAGCATAATGTCACCAGTCATCAGTGAGTAAGAAATAGATTAAAAACCAATATTTTTTAATCTGAGATGTATATCCCACTTGACAAAATCATTGACAGCGATAATAAGGAAGTGATTAAAGAGTTCAATTAAATATTCTATAGCCTAATTAACAATAACAATGTATCAAATTATTGTATCAATTCTTGACTGACCAAAAAAATTAATTTTTTGATTTTTTGTAAATTAAGAATTCTTTAAGTTTTTTAATCATTAATTTTTTCTCACTTTATGATAAATTTCCAGGCACACACACATATTCACAGACACAAACACACACAGATTTACCAAAACAAATATAGACATAAGGTTTTTCTTCTTTTTTTTTTAATGAAAACTGGTATAGGTTAAATCTACAAAAAAAAATCAATCAGATTTTCTTTTCAAAAAAAAGATAAAATTAATTTTTCTTTTTTCTTAGAAAACATTATTAATTTGATTTTTCATAATACAATTTGATTAAAATTTTAGAAAAACGCCATTAAAAACTGAAGCAACACCACACATACACACACACCGCTAACAAACTGCAAATGTGCACTCAATATTTTTGGTTTCTTTTTGTTTAAATACAATAGACATGTCATATACTTTTACAAATATCCCATATAGGTCAGTGCAGTTACTTGCAGTTATCATTTCCTTAGAACATTTATAAAAATGTTCAAAAGTAATGGCTACACTGAAATCTATTTTAATTTCTTTAACACAAAAACTCAGAGTAACAGCAAAGGAAATGAAGATATTGATTTCAATATTTTATAGACATTTTATTCATTTTAATCAGTGGGAAAAGCATTTGTGTATATTTTGGTTTGGCACTAATTTCACTGAATTTTTATTTGATAATCTTTTAAGTTACAGGACGTATATAAAAAAAAGAACACCATTACAGACCATTCACACCATTACAGACCATTCACACCATTACAGACATAAACACAGAGCGCGCGCACACACACACACACACACACACACATACAAACATACATAATTTAATTGAAAGGCATTACAAAGTGACTCCAAGACCAAGAGTTTCGTGCAATGTTACTTGAGTTACTTTAGAATTTCTATCAATATAAAAAAAGGGTAGACTCAAAATTTGAGTTTTTTTTTCTTTTTTATCTCTGTTTGTATTTCCCCCAATTTTTATATATATATGCACATGCTACTGTCACGTATAAAGAACTGGTGTTGGTGTCATGCAAAAGCACACGTGCCAGTGTGACACATTGGCACCTGATGCCCTTCTTCTACCCATGCCTTGTACCTTTAGTAGAAAGGATTATTATTATTATTATTATTATTAATATTATTATTATTATTATTATTATTATTATTATTATTATCCATTTTGTTCATTGTGTACAAGTGAGTGTGTATATTCAACAATTTTGAATTTTAGAAAAATCGTAGTATGTCTTTGACAATTCCTGGGGGTATTGAATTTATATTGTGCATGACTTTTGGCAACTATCGTGCCAAATCAGACAATGAAACACAATGCAGTTCTTGGACCCTGGAGCTTGTTAAACCATACAACCCAAGCTAATATGGAACATGGACATTAAATGATGGAGCTGATGATGATTAATATATGAAGATATAAGACGTATATATATATATATATATATGCACACCGCACACATTATATATCTCTAGATATATATACATACACATGAGCACATATATTCATATACACACATATCTATATATGATGATGATTACACACACACACACACACATACAAGAACAGTTGTACATATCAACTTGGGAAGAATATAATTAGACTTTTCCTGTAAATAGTTACTTAAGGATAATTTAAATTATATCTACAGCAGCTAAATGATGTCTCTAAACTGTGAAGAAGGACCCCCATAATGAAAAGACAAAAATTCTATTAATGAGATAAATAACAAAGGTAAAAAAAAGAATAAATTAAATGGACTCAATCATTTACATAAATAAATAAACAAGATAGAATAAAGAGACATAAGATTTATGTTTGAAAGTGACTAAAGTCATATGTGTTTAAAGTTTAAACAGCAGCCATACAGTAGACTCACATAATTAAAGTTTAGCAACAGGTAAAAACCTAACCGAAATGTTAAATGTACCTTAAACATATACGGAATATAAATTAAAGATATACAGAATATATATTAAGCATACATGAAATATGTTTGAAATGTATATGAAATACACATTAACCCATTGTCTGCCATGAGCCCCATTTGGAGATCAGCTAAAAACAATCTCACTGCTGGTTGTTCGTTGTATTTAAGCATTGCATTTGCAGAGGTGTGTTCAATAATATTTGGTGGTTAAAGTTTGCCATTATTAGCCCTGGCTAATTCTAGAGAACATTTTATGTCATAAATCACAATTTTTGAACTACAAAAATGCTGACTGTTTTGAAAACGCTTTTTTTTTTTTTGCATTTCCCATTTATATCATTCATTGATATTTCATATACATTCACATTTGATACTATAGTTTCAAAAAAACTAAATTGTTTATTATTGCAATTGAATAGAAAAAGTTAAGTAGGCTTTTTTTCAGTGATCCCCATTTGGGACTTTTCAAAAAAATTTATCATAATTTCCAAAATAATTCACATGTGAACAAAATTTAGGCAAAGCCAAAACAGATGAATAAAAAAAATCTGGCAGTTAATGGGTTAAATACATTTGAAATATATATTAAACTCATATGAAATATATCTTAAACATATAGATTAAAGTGATACAAAGTTTCAAGTGAAATGAAACTACGAAGAGAAACAAACGAAACAAGCCAGCAGCAACCCATCCACCCAGATTTATTAAAACAGATTTTTAACAGATACAGGGCAATTGAGTCAATGATCACGTCATTGAAGGGTGGCAAAACATTTAGATACTTTGCAGTAGACGCTACTATTGAGAAGTAAATGTAACAGTTTTTGTGTTGTAAAATGGTTAAAATGACTGTTCCATGCTGTAATTGTTTCATTAATGAACATTTGAACAGGTTGTCTCAAATTATTTACCAAACCAGTATGGCAGGAACAGAATGAATTTCTAACTCTCACATAGAAATATAAGTAATTAGACAAACAAATTGTTTTCATTTCTTTCTGCTGATCATGTGATAGGTCCAATGACAAATACTTTTGATCATGTGATACAATGTACACACTATGGTCAGTCTCTCTCTCTCTCTCTCTCTCTCTCTCTCTCTCTCTCGCAGTAGACAATTCCACACTCAGCCTCGTTTCTTTATTCCAACTGCCACTCACACTCACACTTTTGTTTACCCTTTCATATTGTAAACACACACACACTCACTATAAGCTTCTTTGAACAATGGACCACCATTACATTATTTTCTTTGCAAATATTTTTTTCCAATTTGCTTAATGAATAATTAACATAAAAATATAATTTCAATTATGACAAACCATAAAAACATAAGTGAAAGACAAAAGAAGAAAACAGTTGCCATGTTTTCATCTCTTCTCTCTGTTATTTCTATTTAGTCAGTGTCTTTATATACTCCATATTATTCCTGTTACTCCTGTTTAGTCACTATGTCCTTAGATCCTCCATATTGCCTGTCTTTTATAGGTGTGTGTCTCTCTCTCTCTCTCTCTCTTTCATATTTTATTGTTACTCTGTCACTTTACAGACATAATTCTTCTCATCCCCCCCCTCCAAAGTTCCACTGACTCTTGCATTGCTTTTCTTCATTCCTCTCACCATTCTTTACAGTGTCCCTAACAAATGCTCAAACGCAGACACACTTACAGACACACATACATCCTTTATAATTAATATTGTATACTATATTTCATTTGATGTGAATGAAATGTCTGAATGAAACATAGTAGTTAGACCTGCCTCTAACGACAGTAATTTCAAATAAAAATTATTTGGATGGTGACAACCTGTTCAACCAAGCCTCAAGCCAGCATGGAGTGCATACTCAAGATAACATTACAGTTGGGTAGATAAGCAGACACATGCACAGACTATCCCCTAAGCAGCTGAACCCAGATTAAAATGGCACCTAAATCCCACAGCAAGATAAACAGACATGTATAAGTGTGTGTGTATGTATACACATACAGGCAGACAGGCAAATATATATAATTGTCTATGTATACGTATGTGTGTATGAGTGGAAAATCATACCATACAGCTAGACAAACACACGTGTATAGGGATGTGATACCCCATGGCAAGATAAACAGATACACGTATACATGGAGAAGTGGTGCCATACAGCTAAATAAACAGACACAGATATTTTGAGAGAAGACCATTTTGTCCAGAAACACAAAGGGACACAGATTTGAGCTCATGAACAGGCAATCCACTTGTATATAGTGTTATGAGTAAACAAAAGTCATTAGAATGGAGGCTAGAAATGCCCCTTGGTTTTTGTTCCAACTGTCTCCGTTCTGAGTTCAAATCCTGCCTAATTCAACTTTTACTTTCATCTTTTCAGCATCAACAAAAATATGTAGCAATCAAGTGAGGTGGTTTGTTGGTGGAACAGTCGGAGGGTCAGACAAGATGATGTCTGTTGGTCCCTGTTTGGGTTCTGATATTAAAACCTACAATAACACTGGTAACAAGCTGTGTTGGTTTTCTTTTTGGTAAACATTGGTGGCATGAACTGAGAGGATGGGAGTGGAGAAGCCAGCATACACCAGCAACTGCTAGTCAACCTCAGGAAAAATTTGTGTGGTTGTAACATTTTTACACTTGAATCACTCAACTGTGAAGTTGGATAACAATCTCTTTTCAATTGACCAGGCATTCTAGAACAGAGTTATGTGCCTTGATTATGTAGAACAGATGATGTATAAAACATGTGTGTATGTGTGTGAACTAATTAACAAGGACTTTCGAGCGAGATCGTTGCCAGTGCCCCTGGACCGGCTCTTGTGCGGGTGGCACCTAAAATACACCATTTTGAGCATGGCCGTTGCTATTACCGCTTGACTGGCCTTCGTGCTGGTGGCACATAAAAGCACCAGTCCTCAGTCAAATCATCCAACCCAAGCTAGCATGGAAAGCAGACGTTAAACGATGATGATGATGATGATGATGATGATGACAGGTATAAGGCCACATAGTCAGGTGGGGTGGTAGTCAGTCAGGCCCACTCTAGAGTAAGAAATAATGTGTCTTGAATGGCACAACAATGCACTATAATAACTTATAATTTAATTATCCATAATCTGATATAATAATATTTCGGAATATAAAAATTCCTTCTTCAGATATCCCTAGGGATTGATTGAGTCACTGCTATAATCGGTTTTCCAATGTTTTTTTTTATTCCAGAAGCGTCCCTGCAGTGGTCTCACAAAGCTCCTTCCAGAATTCCTCATGAGAAGTGCGTGAGGGGGCCTCATGAGAAGTGTGTGAGGGTGGCACATCCATAGCACTGCTTCTAAGTTATGTATTATATGTGCAGTTTCCTTTTTTTTTTTCTCTAATGTATTTTAATAATATGATGGAACCTTGGTTTACAAATTTAATTCATTCCTGAAGGCTGTTCATCACCTGAAATATTTGTAAGCCAAAACTACATTCCCCATAGGATATTCAAGAGGAGGCACAGTGAATTTAAGCAGGGGTGTGCACTGAGCAGATGCTAGACAGGAACTGATGCTCTCCTATTGATGATATTCACAGCTGTCATCAACTGTTGGTGATGGCTTGTGGGTTCATTACTTGAGACACTGTTTGCCACCTGAGACGTTTTATATTTAAAAATTGTTTGTAAACCGGTTTGTGGTGGAAGATGTTCACAACCCAAGGTTCCACTGTACTTTATTCTACTGACTTCTGGAGAGATGAACGTCCAAGTTGACCACGGCAGGATTTGAAATCAGAACCCGTAGAAATGCAACTAACTACTGCAAGGTATACTGTCCAACTGTCTACTATCGCTGCCAATTCATAAGAACAAATTAAAACCATAATACTGTTTATAAATCATTAAAACTGTTGCTTTAGTAATGAATGTCCACAGTGATAAATGTCCACAATGTGTTGGGTGACAGCTGTGGCCAGATTAGACTATTTAAGATATTAAATACAACCATGATGACAATGATGGTGGTGGTGAGGATGGTGGTGATGAAGTTGGTGAAGGTGATGGTGGCAATAATGCTGATGACAATGTTGAAGAGGGTGATAGTGATAGTGATGATGATGATGTCAATGGTGGTAAAGTATATGGTCACTGTGACGATGACAGTGGCACCAGGTTGATTCCACAACAGCGGTTCTGAATTCAGACCACTAGGAGAGAAGGAAGAGAGAGAGAGAGAAGAAGAGAGGTAGAGGGAAAGAAAGAGGGACATGATAACACAATTTAGACTTTATACCACCATTATTCATCTCACTTTTAATCTCTCCTCCCTCTCTTATCTTCCTATAGACCTCTACCCACCACCACCTTTGATATACTCTGACACAATCTAACACCTTACCCCCACAGTACTATGCACTTACATACCCTCCACCCTCACCAGCCCCATCACATATAAACACAGTGTCACTCTTGTGTGTTGCTTCCTTGGGGCAACTGTTGGGTTTAATATTTTAATTAATTAACTAATCACTGTCTTCCTGGATTTTCATCCTCACACACCATTATAATCACTCAGTTGATAGACTGAGTTCATAGGCTCAGTTCTCACCAGGTTCCAAGACATTTGCACATGCAGTTGTTACAGAGAGAGAAGATGTGGGGACATTCTTTCACAGACTTGTTTTTCATATTCTTTACAGCCTCATTGGTCCCAAGTTCAATTCTCACCGTGACCTGATTTCATCTTTATTCCATCAGGGGATTAGTATAAAAGTGAATCGATACAATCTACCCCCTTCCCACCACTTCTCTACTTTCAAAATATGTCTTCTCTGTAATCCTAATACATCACTGTATATTAATTATATGTATTTATGAACCACTGTAGTTACCACTGACCAAACCATGCAACAGCTTGTCCCAGATTACATATTGCCAACAGCGCTGGCTAGACGTCACTGTTTGTTGCTACAGCCTTATAATTAATTATACTATATATTACCAACAAAACAGAATATAACAAGATCTACATTGTGTGTGTGTCCTCTTCCTCCTCCTCATTGTTACTTTACTTCTGTTTTCCATCCTAGCATGGGTTGGAGAGGTCATCCTATTGTAATTAGTCAGTTCTTGTTTACAGTTCCTGAAATGGATTAGAGAAGCATATCTCCTTTAATGGTTACATTTTCTGCTTCATTTTTATAGCTGGATGTCTCTCTTATGCACAGTGCACAGGTTGCATTCTATTGTGGCTCCCCACTGCTACAGAAGTTGTTATCCTCTTGACACACTAAAGGGTCCTCTCGACTCCTTTTGTCACAGAGTTCTGAGGGTGTTTTAGAGAGTCCTTAATATAGTAGTAGGGTTGACTTGTAACCTGCAAAAAAGCAGTCGGGATTCACCATCCTATGATGTGTTCTTTAGTTTAAAGGAACGATGGAGGCAGAGAGCGGGGAGAGGGAGAGGTAGATATGGGGGTGGAAGATGAGAGGGGGGTATGTGGATGAGAGAGGAGGGGTATGAGGCTGAAAGAGAGGAGTGGGAGGAAGAAAAGACGGGGAAGGAAATAGAGAGAGACGAGAGGGGGGAAAGAGATGGGGGAGAGAGGAGGAAGAGGGAAAGAAAGAGCAGTGGCAAAAGAGCCATGATGGGCAGGTAAAGAGAGGAAGATTGATTAGAGTGAGAAGGGGAAGAGAGGAAGAGAAGGTAATGAAAGGGAACACTGGAAAAAGAGAGTGAGTGATGGCTGTCAATAACAAGTGTTTCAGGGTAGAGTGTAGGGGAGAGGAGACTTAATGCAGTGCCTTACACAAATTGCCTTATGGTGAAGATTGTGGGAGTGGCACAAAGTACACATGCAGGTTCAATACCTTCTCTCATTAGATTGGAAGCACAGCACAGTGAATAGGAGAGAGTGTGGAGGGATATTCAGAAAAGTAGTGGTTGGTAAAATCAACAAACCTTTTCCAACCACTGCTTTTCCAAATGTCCTGAAGAATGGGTCTTCAACCCAAAATATGGAAATACAAGATAAAACCACAATTTTGTTCTGTTATCTTTTCATTTGTACCTTCTCGCATTGTTCTGGCTTTACACGAAGACATTCTTTAAAGTTATACCTGACAATGCTTCACAAAAAATACCTCAATATATATATATATATATATATATCATCATCATCATCATCATCATCGTTTAACGTCCGCTTTCCATGCTAGCATGGGTTGGACGATTTGACTGAGGACTGGTGAAACCGGATGGCAACACCAGGCTCCAGTCTAATTTGGCAGAGTTTCTACAGCTGGATGCCCTTCCTAACGCCAACCACTCAGAGAGTGTAGTGGGTGCTTTTACGTGTCACCCGCACGAAAACGGCCACGCTCGAAATGGTGTCTTTTATGTGCCACCCGCACAAGCCAGTCCAGGGGCACTGGCAACGATCTCGCTCGAAAATCCTACGGGAGCCAGTCAGGCGGTACTGGCAATGGCCACGCTCAAAATGGTGCATCTCATGTGCTACCCGTACAAGAACCAGTCCAGGGGCACTGGCAACGATCTCACTTGGCTTGCTGGGTCTTCTCACGCACAGCACATTTCCAAAGGTCTCGGTCAGTAGTCATCGCCTCGGTGAGGCCCAATGTACGAAGGTCTTGCCTCACCACCTCAGCCCAGGTCTTCCTGGGCCTACCTCTTCCACGGGTTCCCTCAACTATTAGGGTGTGGCACTTTTTCACGCAGCTATCCTCATCCATTCTCACCACATGTCCATACCAGCGCAATCGTCTCTCTTGCACACCACAACTGATGCTTCTAATGTTCAGCTTTTCTCTCAAGATACTTACACTCTGACGAGTATTCACATTGACATTACACATCCAACGGAGCATACTGGCTTCTATATATATATATATATATATATATACTCTCTGAGTGGTTGGCGTTAGGAAGGGCATCCAGCTGTAGAAACTCTGCCAAATTTAGATTGGAGCCTGGTGTTGCCATCCGGTTTCACCAGTCCTCAGTCAAATCGTCCAACCCATGCTAGCATGGAAAGCGGACGTTAAACGATGATGATGATGATGATGATGATATATATGCAAGTCAAAAATTAAAAATTACAAACAACAAAAGTAAAAAGGACATACACACGGAATGTATAAGATGGAAAAAAAGAGTGAGTATATAATGCTTTGAGCATGGCTCTTCATCAGAAAAAGAAGAGAGGAAAGACCTGGAGATGGGGAAAAAGTTCAAGAAAGGCATGTGTTTGGTTACTTAGCAGAAGTGGAGAGAGAGATAGAGAAAAGAGAATTTGAAGACAGGAGAGTCCAAAAATGGCCAGCAGCAGCAGCAGGAGCAGGAGGAGGAGGTGGTGGTGGTGGTAGTATCTGTGTGCACATGGGTTTGTGTAAGTGTGAGTAATGTATATGTAAAGGAGTGGTGTGGACAGGTTAGCAGCCATTGTTAAATTTGGCAGTGAGAGGCAAGGTGACAAGTTTGTGAGTGCATTGGTGTTGCTGTGTGTGTTTGTATGAGTGTGTGAGTAGGTGTGTGTATATGCATACAGATGTGTGTGTGTGTGTGAAAAGAAAAGTGACGAGTGTGTGAGTGCACTGGTATTCCTGTGTGTGTGTGTGTGTGTGTGTGTGTGTATGTATTTGTGTGTATATGAGTGTGACTGTGTGGGTGGGTGTGAGAGCAGCAATGTCACAAGTGTGTGAGTGCATTGTTGCTGTGTGTGTGTGTGTGTGTGGGGATGTTTGCATATGTGTTTGTGTATACATATGTACATGTATGTCTGCACATATGTGTATTGGCATGTGTGAAAGGTTTTTTTGTACATGCCAGGAAATGGAAACATGCGTGTGTGTGTGTGTGTGCGTGTGCGTGCGCACGCATGTATGGTAGATGTGTATGTAGTATGTGGGGGTACAAGCTACTTATATGAATGAGTGGAAGATGAAATGAAATTAAGAATAATTATATGTATTTTATTGCTCCATCACTAGCCTCAATTTTCAAGTTCATTTAGCATTGTTTATGCAATTAGACAGTTGCCTCTAGCACTGAATCACCAGTCAGCAGTCTTTTGCCATCTTCAAGAGATACAAGGTTAAGAGCAACCTCCAAGAATTCTTCTTCATGTCTGCCCAGGTGTTTCTCCTCTTCAAGTTCCAGTCGCTTTGTGTGTGTCGCTCTTCTTTATACAACCGTCACACACACGCACAAGCGTATGGAGGAGGTAAGAGTGAGAATAGTTATTATGTGTTGAAAATATGTCAATATTAATAACAATGGTCAGACATTTGGAAGAAGAGAGTTTAGTTACTAGGACTTGACAGGAGCTCAATTTATGGATCCTGGAAAGATGAAATGCAAAATCATCTTCAACAGGTTTGAACTTGGAATATACGAGAACATAATACAGCAAGGCATTTGGTTAGCAATTCTAAAACTTTTACCATTCACCAACCTAATTAATAATGGAGGAGACCCCCTTTAGTCATGAATGACCATGGGGATTGCACCTAGAAAGTTACCCTCCAAGGCACAGGTCGGGCAAGGTTGTTTGTGGAAGACCAGCAGTCGCCCATGCATACCAGCCTCCCGTCTCCACGCCACCAGTGTTATCCAAGGGATAGGCAAAAGGACCAATACAGCTTGGCACCAGTGATGTCGCAACTCATTTCTACAGCTGAGTGAACTGGAGCAACGTGAAATAAAGTGTCTTGCTCAAGAACACAACATGCAGCCCGGTCTGGGATTCGAACTCACAACCTCACAATCATAAGCTTGACGCTCTAACCACTGAGCCATGTGCCTTCACTAACTAATAATAACAATAATAATAATAATAATAATAATAATAATAATAACAACAACAACAACACATCAAGATGAGTCAAAGAAAACATGCAAAAATAATATTGTTGTGATTATTTATTATAAAAATGTTAAGAATAATAAAGTTTACTCACTTTGAGGTACACCAAATGGCTGTACAAGTCCAATTCCCTGGGATAAAAGGAACTGCCGTTGTTGGAACTGTATCTGTTGTATTAACTGTTGTTGTTGTATACTTAACTCATGCATTCGTTGCTTCATCTGTTTGCTATTTTTGCTTTTTTCCGATGGTGTAACCGAACTATGGAGGGGACCTGACTGTACACCTGACACATTCTGCTGCGGTTGCTGTTGTTGCTGCTGTTGCTGTTGCAAGAGTTGAGATTGCTGGAGAATGTTGAGTTGCAGCTGTTCATTCAGCTGGTGCAGTAATTGTTCTTGTAATTTTTGTTGTTGCTAAAAAGATTGAAAATATTCTTATTAGTTGTTTCGTTTTAACAATCCTAGTTTGAAGGCAGAGTTAGTACAGAATGCATAAAAACACCATAAGAAAGATAACAGTAACTTGTTATGTTTATTTTACGATTATTGCCTTACTAATAACTATACAAATCCCATACAACACTTTTGGAGAAGAAAAAAGTGAAGTAAAAAAACTAGGGACATAAAATAGTTTTAGAAATGAAAATAGAAGAAAGGGGGTCTTTTTTGAGAATTAAAAAAAACCGTTTATTGCAATAATCATGTATCAAGTTGAATGATCTCCCCAAGAAAGAACTTCCCTTGTTTGACTTTCATAGTTCCTAATGATTTGAGAAAGGTGTAGTATCACTGCTACTACATATAACATAACAAAGAATGTTAGTTGAATGTGTTTTAAATCATTTAATTAACAGTTCGTCAATTCCAGAGGCTACTGGATCGATGTTTATTATCTCATAGCTTCTGTGGCATTAAATAGATGAGAACTACACCTACCCCTGGTTAAGAAAGTAACATTTCACAACTAACTTCTTTTGTGTAATCTGGTACTTCATCTTGACGACTAAGAGAAACACGGCTTGGAAAATACTGTCTGCTGTCCAGGAAATAAAGGAATATAACGGCAGTGGGACTAAACCTAAAAATCAAGGGCCAGTGTGGGTTCAACAGATTATCTACTCAGCTACTTCATCTACAGCTTTGCTTTGAAAGACATTTACGGCACCATCACCTAAACTCCACTCCAATATTTCAATGGAGATGTTTTGCTCAAAGACATATCAACAGTTGTTGAGAATCTAGTTTTTAGAACAACCAAACTCTTCTCACTCTGATAATTTCAAAAGCTCAATGAGATTTTGGTTTAATCTTATTAATGACTGCAGATGACAAAGGATTCTGGAAGCAGTTTGTTACTATACAACCTGAAATCATCATTTTAGAGGAATCTACATAAAAATTGTCTGTTGCTACAAATGAATGTTCTGTCAGTCCCTTTACAATATAACTATTATAAAGAAGATATCATCATCGTCGTTTAATGTCCGCTTTCCATGCTAGCATGGGTTGGACGATTTGACTGAGGACTGGTGAAACCAGATGGCTACACCAGGCTCCAATCTGATTTGGCAGAGTTTCTACAGCTAGATGCCCTTCCTAACGCCAACCACTCCGAGAGTGTAGTGGGTGCTTTTACGTGCCACTGGCACAAAGGCCAGTCAGGCGGAACTGGCAACGGCCACGCTCAAAATGGTGTATTTTACGTGCCACCTGCACAGGAGCCAGTGCGGCGGCACTGTAAAATGATAATGTCTGGTGAGTTTGTTTACAATAAAACAGTTACAACAAGCAATCACAGATTTACAAGTTGCATTCAATAGAAAGAGTGTAGCTCAAGTTGTAATGACATGTAAAGTGAGGAGTTGAAAACTGTGGAACACATTTGCCACAATTAATGATGGTAATACAAAATCTGTAAAGTGATTGGCATTAGCAAGAACATCCAGCTGTAGAAACCATATCAAAATGAATACCAGTTTCCAACACTGTCTTCAGACCAATTGGATTTTATCAAACCATCTAACATGGATGTTAAATTATCATGATAATGATATAAACCCATTTTATTCTCTGTGGAATATTTTACTAAATGTCACCATAATTACAATAATGTTGTCCAGAATCAAATAATTTAAAAGTTGTCATAACACAATCTTTAATGTTTGGAATATCATGAGGGGTGGGTGATATCTTTCTTTTATCCAAACTGGAAGCTGATCTATGTGATTAGTTGTTGAATAAAGTCTTTAGTATACAGACCTCCTGTTACTTTTTATGGAGAGAAAGAGTTCTGAGAGGCTTATCACAACCCTCCATCAGACTCTACATAATTCAGACACTAGTTTAGCAGAACCTCCTCTTCCTGCCGGTACTTTCTTTAGCTTGTTACGTATTCTATTGATCTCTATTTGTTGATTTATAGGTGTAGATAAACACACACATAAGTATATATCATTACTTACACACACATTTTCTTTTAATTTTTTTTTCTCTTCCAGCATATTGTAATTAGGATTAAAGATTAAAGACAGACAACATTTTAAGTTATTTATGAATTAAATTAAGATTGTTTGCCAACATAACATGGCAGTCCTGGTTTAGGATGAATGTTGCTGTAATTTAGCCCCAGGAGGCATCGTCTCCAGTTGGCTATATGATACGATTTGTGTCCTTATATTTTCGAACAAGGGAATCTTGGGAGCGCTAGATTCCCTTGTTCGAAAATATAAGGACACGGATCGTGTCGCATAGCCAGCTGGAGACGATGTCTACAGGAGCTAAATTACAGCAACATTCATCCCAAACCAGGACTGCCATGTTATGTTGGCAAACAACTTTTTACTCCAAAGTACTGAATATCACTTGTTGTGAGATTTAAAAATAGTAATTGTCTCAATTAAGATTTCCATCCATGTTGAGTCTCTTTCTTGGATTAACCATTCATCAATTAAAACAGATTCACAAAGTAAAACGATCTTAATTTCTCTAATATAAATATTTTAAATTTACAATTTGATCAACATCAAACTGGAATAACCCAAATGGATTCAGGATTGTCAACTGCTCAGGATGAAATGTTAATAGAGGATAGTCTTAACACGGAAGAGATGATTGGCTTACAACAGTCACATGCTGTAAACCAATCTCTGTAAGCATGCTCTAACTTTAACGGAGTTAAACTGAATGGTGCGATGTAAGAGGAGTGTGTTGCGAGAGATATGATTGCAACGCTGAACAGGTGGCAACATAAATTGGCTGCATCGAATGGCAACAAGGATTGGAAAAAAGGAGGAGATAAAATAAATGAATAAAAGGGGACAGCTACAAGGGGTGAGTCACAAACTTGAGGAGACATCAAACATGGTAGTATCTGGTTTGACCATCCTTTCTTTTCCTATGGGCAGAAACCGAATACCACATTCCAACATGTTTGGTTACAGTATAATGTTGTTGTTGTTGTTGGCACTCCGTCGCTTACGACGTCAAGGGTTCCAGTTGATCCGATCAACAGAACAGCCTGCACGTGAAATTAACGTGCAAGTGGCTGAGCACTCCACAGACACGTGTACCCTTAATGTAGTTTTTGGGGATATTCAGCGTGACACAGTGTGACAAGGTTGACCCTTTGAATTACAGGTACAACAGAAACAGGAAGAAAGAGTGAGAGAAAGTTGTGGTGAAAGAGTACAGCAGGGTTCGCCACCATCCCCTGCCGCAGCCTCGTGGAGCTTTAGGTGTTTTCGCTCAATAAAGACTCACAATGCCCAGTCTGGGAATCGAAACCACGATCCTAAGACCACAAATCCGCTGTCCTAACCACTAGGCCATTGCACCTCCACACAGTATAATGTAACTTGAGGAAAACTTGACTGCTATTTCAAGTTGAATAAACATTTACAGGTTCTCCAAGGGAAGAAGAGCAGAAACTTAAAAGATATGAAAGTATGCGATATATTACTGGTATGTAGAGGATATGGAAGAAAGGAATGATAGAGCAAAGACAGGGATGAGAGATCAGAAAGCAAGAAAGTGATGAACAGATTGTGTGAATAAAAGATGAATAAAAGATGAAGTGAAAAGGAAAAAAATGGAAATGAAAAGAAATAACAGCAGATAATATCAAAGTTGAAAATTGTTTTTGGGGGGAAGTGTTGTTTGGCTAAATAATCATAATTAAATGTATCTAATTATTATAATTAAGTAGATCTACTTTTGTACTGAAACAGTATAAACACATACATAAAAATATAGACAAATACACTCACACATATAAACATATATATTTATTACACACACACACACGTACATGTGTGTGTATGTACGTGTGCACACTACATTCATACGTACTAAATGTTTATAGAAAGGGAAAAAAATGCAGCAAATATCTACAAAACAATTTTTGCCTTGTTTGTTTACATTTGTTATAATATGAAGAAATAGAAATAAATCAATAATGATCGGAATGTGTGTATTTATAGAAATATAAACAAATATATTGGAATACATGTTTGCATGCAAACAGGAATTTTACATGAAACAGTAGACAAAATAAGAATTGAGGAGAGTTTGGAAGCAAATCAGATGAAATAAATATCAGAGAGAGAAAAGCTGAATGTCTAACTTTACAGGAAAATAGAGGACATTCAAAACAGTCAAGAACTGGAAGAGTATAAATAAAAGTCAAGATGGGGGGGGGGGGGGGGTTAAGTTGGAGAAGGTCAGCACCCATGCTGCCTGTGTAGTCTTTCTTTGAATGGAACAGTCTAAATGGAATGAAAGAGAGTCTATGATAATTGATTTTACATTTAAGTAGAGAGAGATTAGTGATTAATCTTCCGTAGAGAAGCTACTAATTCAGAAGTCCAGTGTCACAACCACTGTAGATCCAGCTTCACAGAAATAGTAGAACAGCATGAGGTAGCCTTGCAGAATAATGGCCATGGCATAGTACAAAGAGAGTGATAGTAGTGATAGTGGTAACAAGTGTAGAGATGGTGAAGATCGTAGGAACAATATATGAAGAATTGAATGTTATAGCATTTTGTTTTAGTATGTCAAAGTTCTAATTTAAACCCTTCCCTAACTACCATAAATACCTAAAATTTTTCAAATCAACTAAATAAATAAAAACCTTTCAAGAACAAAGACAAAAACTGGCCATGCACTTAACTAAAAGAAATATTTTTTTGGTGAAGAGGTTGATTGGAAACAACAATGAAGACACAATGGGAGCAGATTAAAGTAATTTCTCTGAGGAAGTGGTTACCTACAGTTACATTTGTAGACATGAAGCATTGTAGATTGAAAAAGTGTAGCAAACACCTATCTGTGGTATTCATGCATCTCCAACACCATTATATAAGCATCATTAAATGGTTGGTGTTATTTAATAACTGAATATTTTTGACATGAGACCTGGATCTTTATTGATTCTTCTATTGGACAATAGTAATTTCACTGGATTAAAACTGAAGAGAAATGTAATAAAGTGTAAAGATCAAAATAGCAATGATTTCTTTTGTTGTATAAGAGAGCATATCTGATTGGTTCAACTACAGAAACTTTTGCAGTCTTTTTGTTGTTGTAAGAGACAACAGCTGATTGGTTAAACTACAATGTCTTTAGCTGTGTTAAATGTTTCTATTCTAGAAAGAAGGAAATCAAAGAATTTCACCCTGTCGCAAGGAAGGACCTGGTATGGCATTTTACCATTTCCCAATTAGGGAAATGGTCTAATAGATTACAAAAGTAAAATGAAGGTGATTGCATAAAAAAAAGAAGATGAGCCATATTTTGGAAGTGATGCAACTGACCTGTTGCTGCAAGAGTAATGTCTGTTGTTGCATAACTTGTTGCAGCTGGTTCGGATTCAGGAGTTGTTGTTGCAACAGTTGCTGCATCTGTTGTGGATTCAAGCCTTGCTGTGCAGCCAGCATGATGAGAGGGGTTTGTTGCACGGCAGCTGCTGCTGCTGCCACTGCAGCCTGCTGTTGTTGCTGCTGCTGCTGCTGCTGATGTTGTTGTACCTGTGCTTGGACCTGAGCTAGTTGTTGTTGTAGTGCTACAGCAGAAGAACTGTTGTCAATCAATGATTTCGACTTTCGTTTAGCTGCTCCTGTTACTGGTGACTTTATTGATAGATGTGGAGCGAGAGCTTGGACTTGTCCCTACAAAAGACAAAGGGAGAAACAAACAAAACGATATTTTAAAATTAAAATAAGGAAAACAAAAACAATTGATTCACATTATTTTCAGAAAAATAAAGAGTTTTCTTTTATTAATATCACTGAAGGCGTTCTTGTTGGAAACTTTATTTGCAGCAATCAAATCATTAGTTTCCAACATCAGCAGCACTGACAGGTAGGTGTTTTCTGAGAAAACAAGATTTCATTTACTTCTAATATTAATTAATAACTCAATAGTTATCTCAGTGAATGGCCAAAGTATTTATTAGTGGGAAACATCTAACTCTCACTCAAGAGATATTGACTTTTCCAGTATTAGTCATATGTATTAATATATTAGTCAATTAATAAATTAGTCATATGTATTAATAAATTAGCCAATGTTTTATTTATTTCATGCAAGTGTGCTAAATAGAAATGTGCTTTCTGTTTGTTGATCAATTAACAGTGAAGAGCAATATAGCTAAGTTTGGAGCAGAGACACAATGGGTTAACAAGGCTCAATTCCTTGTCAGAAGTTCTTCAGTATTTTGACAAATATTGTACAACCAGTAAAAAAGTTTATATTGGGTTATTTCAATTGACTCCAAACGGAAATGAAATAACAGTTCTTGGATTCAGTTAAAGAAGGAGAAAACGGTTTAATTATGGAGTAGAAACTTCAAATGGAGAGTTGAAAATATACCTGGGTAAATGAAAATATAAGCCAAAATAAAATAACCAATCTCTCACTTTCTCTCTATTAAACCATTTTGTTAAATTTAACATTGGAATCTAGTTCTATATCTAAAACTTCTTCCCCACTTACACCTGCCAACACACTAACTATGGCACAATGTGTTTTAATTACTAAACTAAAAAGAACGAACCAAATCAAATAAATATTAGAAATTATAAGAGAGAGAGAAAACATTTTCTTTTTACTTTTTAAAAGAAAAACTATATGAACAGCAATATCATGTGATAAGAGCTAGGAAAGCAGTTAACACATGAGGGTCATTAATCAAATAATTTAAACAACCCTTTAAACTGGTATAATATATCAATAATCAAATATTATTTGTTCGGCTAAAGGAGGGGAGGGTATCTTTTTTTACTGTTGCTTTTTTTAGTAAAACTAATTACAAAATTAGAGTAATTAAATTAAGGTGTTATGGAGAGTCAAGACAGAAAATAAAGTTGGAAGCTTAGAGAAAGGCTAAGCAGGTTAACGTAAAATAAAATTACAACTAAGAATTATTTTCAGAGAGCAATATTAAAATAATAGTTGAGTGCAATGTCACAGTTGGTTGTATTTGGTTTTGATGAAATAGTTTTGTGTCTTATTATTATTATTATTATTATTATTATTATTATTATTATTACGGAAAGTTAATAATATGTGTGTGTGTGTTCACATACACGCACACACAAACATATATATACACATCAAAGAAAAACAGTAGAGGGAAAAATTGTTAGATGTTTCAAGCTGACAGGAAGAATTTAGTTCAATGATGCATCTTGTTGTGTGTCTTTTGATTTCGATTCTTGACAGACTGGAATGAAGTACAAATCTAAAGACAATCATCCATGGTATACAATTATATTCTCTTTGAAACGACACTAATCATTAGAAAAAGGATCACATAGGATAAGAACAAAAATTATTTGAACATGAGCTCAAGATTTGATGTTTATGACTCAAAAATAAAGCTATGATGTTTTATAGCTGGCTTTGGAATAGCAATGGAATCACTGAACTATTCCAACTGACAGTGAACAATTACTTTAAAAAGTAACATTGCTACTGCACGTTACATCACCAGTGACACCAATGTAATACAGCTATTGTATGCAACAGCAACAGTGACAGATGTAACATTACTACTATGTGTCATACACACCACATCAACAATAATGAAGCAATGTTACATGTTTTTGACTAGATAACAAGGTATATAATATTTATAGAATTGATCACTGCCCGTTGGTATTTCATCAATTATTGACCTGCAGACAAGGAAAAGCTAAGTTAGCCTTGATGACATCTGAACTCAGAACAATGAGACACTGAAGTAATTTCAAACAGTAAATCATGCCAACATTCTACAATGTCCATTCCCATTACAACACAAAGTGAAAATGGGAGCTTCTAAGTGGTTATTTGACTGAATAGAAATAGCAGACAAATCTAGTTCAAATCATAACCTAGACTCTTTTACAGGGGGGAGGGGACACACTGGACAACATAACCTTAGATACAATGTCTGTAAAGTAGACAGTACAATCATATTAGTATGTCCAGTCAAGACTGACCAAGAGCTAAGCATCTACAGTGTTAATCACTAACTTAATATCACATTTTACAGTTTTGTGAAAATTTCACTAATTTTAATTTGTACCTAATTTTGACAAGAAATGGAGTTGAAAAATGGTAACAAAACCTGCTTTACAGGCATTACATTTGCTGATTTATTGGAAATGGTGGATTATGACTGAATGAAGTGTTTTCTTCTTACGAAAAGGGTTGAGTTGTTGGTTCTAGCAACAGGATGGATTCCTATAACAAGATTAAATCACAAGCAACATTAATACCATCAAACACTATGATGACGCTTGCCTTGCAATTTAAAGCTCAGTACTTCTGCAACTGCCATCCAGAAATTTCCTCAGAGACTCTTCTAAGCTTACAACCAGACTAGAACCAGT